>NW_023614353.1:0-59999 GCF_013339695.2 Rhipicephalus sanguineus
AGTAACTGCAGAAATCATCCCTAGGGATTAACGGTTCATTTGAACTAGGATAAAACGTTCATCCGAATAGGGTAACTGTTGGGACTAATAGTTATATGCATGGGGATTAACTGTTAGACTCGGTGCCGTTAGTCCTTAAAGGATTAATGGTTGTGGCAGCCCTATTAGTCCCCAAAGGGACGAAACATACACCCTTTTGCCTTAGACTGTGATAGATAGATAGATAGATAGATATAGATAGATAGATAGATAGATAGATAGATCGATAGATAGATAGATAGATAGATATAGATAGATAGTAGATATAGATAGATAGATAGATAGATAGATACTGACTAGAAACGCTCGAAGTGCCTTGGGTTCGGTATGAAATGCTTCGCATTTAAAGAAAGGTAGTGAAGGCAAACCTCGTGATGGCTTGTTGCTTTAGGTAATTTTGTTTCGAACTGAGTGAACTTTGGAATCATGCAGTCATCGCACGTGTTATCATTTCTCATTGTTTTTTCTTGTGACGGATATTTATGCTTTGTTTTCGCGTCAGCATGACGAGCAATATCACGTCGTTTGATCACCGGCTCTCAGTGACGGCGCTCCTCACGCGAGGCAAGCTGGACCAAGGACAAGATGGAATTAAAGTGAGCTACCGAAAGCGACTTACAGCGGTAGAACCTATAGAAGCGTGAACGGTTCTGCCAACCATTGAAGCGCTGCGTGAGACATGGTTTTCTATTAAGGTGTGAAGAAAGCTGCGAAGATATATCTGTGCAGGAAAGCGCACACACCCACAAATAAGGCACTCCGGGATCGACATGGCCGGGTGGGAAGCACGTCACGACTCTGATGCGGCGGCGACAAGCGCGGCTGAAAACGGTCGATCCGCCAGGCACCGTATCTGATCCCAGGTGAGCAATAAGTCAGCAATATGCCCGTTCATGCGCTTCGCCCCGAACGTAGTACGTGGTCGATTTTCTCGTCGTCCGATCTGCTTTATTTCGCGGGTTTCCGGCGCACGACGCTAAGCACGGGCTCTCTTTTCGAACACGCTGACAGTGTTCATTCCTAGGGAACACTGCCCCGCGCGCTTTCGTGAAGAATAAGGACACCGTCTCTCAACTTTTAACGCGACAGCGTTAAAGAGCTCGTTTCGCAGAAATTCCGGCGTCGGTGTATTTGGTTGTGAGCAAAAAACAGCGTTGTTCGTGAGCGAAAATTCGAGATAGATGCAAATAAGGGGGAAAAAAAAAGCTCCTGTTCGAGGGAGAATCCAACCCCGGACTTGTGCGTGGCAAGCAGGTGTTCTACCACAGAGCCAAGCCAGTGCTCATATTGCTTCGGAAAAAAACACTACGTGAATGTACGTAGTGCGAGGAGGGTCATTGACACATGTAACATTGCGCGGCAGAAGCGTAGAATCACACCAGGCGTCAAAACATGTGAATTGCGCTACGAATGGTTGGTTTAAAGGCCCACCAATTACAAGCCGCACGTGCAAAGTTAATTATCATTATCAACAACGTGTGCAGCTGCGCATGGTGCGCGTGTTGCCTTACGCGCGCGTAGTGGGTACGTCGCCAACTCGCAAAAGGAAGAATTATGTCGTATAGTGGGCGCTTCGCAATTGTACTTGCAGTAGGCATCCTGGGATAGTTTGAAAGGGCCAGTTTACGGGCGCACAGACGTTCCTTTCCTTGCGGCACGGTTGAGTTGTCCATCGAGAAGCCAGGCTAGCGATAGCGAAAGCGATGCCGGTCCGATTACGCTATCGCGTTCTTCTCTTCAAGGCGAAGCTCAAGCGTGCTCCAGAATTTCGTAAGGATATGCGCATAATCCGAACATAAGCGGCAATCATTTTGTCTTAACCATGGCTTTTGTAAAACTAAAAGGATAAAATGTTGATTGTCGAAATGATCGAAGCTCTAGTAAAAACTTTTGCTCTGCAATCCAGCAATAAAGATACCGCCATTTATCTTGCTGGTATCTTTACTGAATCAGATGTATGAAATCAATATATAGAGTTACACAGCAGAGATTTTCCTCAAGACATAATATCAGCGTGACCTTTGGTAGAGATGCCTCTTTATAAACACAGCCTGTTTCTGAGGTTAAATGTTCCCTCGTTCTATTCAAAATCACCTTGCTTAATATTAGTGAATGTTCGCAACATAACCATTACATTATTTCGGTTTCGAGCACTGAGTCCTAATTTGGATTGACGACAAAGAAGACATCAGCCCAAGATCTTAGCAAAATCGCGCAGCCACCTCACCTTCATGTACCACACCTGATCCTTGCGCCATTACAAACCACATATCATCATCATCATCATCACCATCATCATCTATCTACTTCATAGCAGCTAACCACTCTTATATCCCACCAACGGGCGGCGACCAAAACAGCGTGTTCATTTACGCACGGACCTTCGTTGACCACATGGACCTCACATAGTTAGCCGCCTCCCAAGAGCCAATACCACAAACTCAGAAGACCATTGAAGACCTCACACATTTTATTGCGTTTGTCAGACACACATTAAAATGTGCGCTATGCCAAGCATTTTTTATGGTCGCTGGCTACCCCGCGCCTTTCGGGATTACGCAAAGCACTCCACCGTGTTTTCTGAAGACGAACAGCGGTGTGTCTCACGCGAGCATGCGTGTGACGGCAGCAGCACGATGACTGTGAGGACGGTATACTGTAATGCCATTCACGAAGTACCTATTGTGTGTGTGTGTGTGTGTGTGTGTGTGTGTGTGTGTGTGTGTGTGTGTGTGTGTGTGTGTGTGTGTGTGTGTGTGTGTGTGTGTGTGAAATGCAGTTAGTTAAAAGGCACTATATTTGCGGGGAGCATTTCAGCTGCCCGAATGAAGGTACTGAGCCACTATTTTCAACTTGCAAGCACATGACCTGTAACTGACAGTGGCGGAGTCATTCGAGCATCACAGCGAACGAACGCCCATTACAAAGGTGTTCGAGGCGCCCTTTCAACGAAGCGGGCGAGCTTTTCAATTGTATTTCTTGCACTGCAGCCCTCACTCACTCGGGGTTCTCTGAAATGTCATCTGCCGGGATCCCTCCGCATTCCGCTTCAGTTATTCTTCCGATAAATGCCGCCCGCACCTCAACTAGGCGTCTGAGCTTCCCGACCGGTCAGTCTTCCCTGAGGGAAACGAAAGACCGGACGGCACGAACGTCGTAGGAGGTATTCGGGCTCCTAAAAGAGTACGACGCAAAGGGAAAAGCAAACCGTGCTGCGATAACAGCTCGCATGAAAAACGCATTATCTCCCCGTGCAGCAGACTGGCTTGCCAATGTGATCCTTCAAGAAAAGTAAGTTCGAGCAAGTCTAAATAGTAATAACAAAAACAAACACAGACGTATAACACGGCTACTGCGCCGAAATGACCACTCAAAATCAAATACCAAAGCTCAATACTACTTGGGCTTTGGGTAAGCCATAAGCGTAGGATTATCACACCGTAATTACGTACCACAATTTCTTTATGGAACATATCTAAAGTCCATGCTACCCTTACACAGTGCTTTGTTTCAGGGCATACACAGTTTGGCGATTACATGCAAAAGCCGAATATGTTCGAGACTGAGCACGCCAAACACTGCTCACTCGTATGGGACTGCTTACAAAAAGTGTGTTGGGAACACACCATTCCATCACGGCCTGTATACGTAACAATTGACAACCTCTGACATTTATCGCCCAAACAGTTATGTTGTGGTCTCATCACCCGCTCAAGCAGTGTTTTAAGAAGTGTCATGGCTCACAACGGACTTTTTGCACCATCATTGATATACCGGTATCAATTTATCGTCATGCAGCGGTACGCGTATGTTAAAAGTGATATTGTTGTGCACGTGGTTTTTTGGGGTGTATAGGTACGACTAGAGTTACTGTATATGCAGTAACTCTAGGTACGACCGCATCCGGAAATAAATTTTCATTGTTGAAAGTTAGCGCTTGTCGCGCCCGTTTCCTCTCTTCTTGTTTCCATGTTTAGTCGCACTATCCAGATAAGATTCCTGCTATCACCTTGGGAGGGCAAAAAGACGCAGAAGACTGGACAAGCGCTGATAGCACTCGTACAGCGTGTCCTTTCACCTTCTGCGTTGCTGTTTCTCCAGTTAACTATGAATCAACTTCGTGGGGATTCCTACGTGGTGGTGGTAGAAGGGAGGGTTAGCCGAGGGCACCTATTTAGTACAAATGACCGCCAGGTGTTGTGCGTCAGCCACCATTCGGATGGCTGCGACCACGCCGCTGTTTGTCACAGCAGACTGCCATTGGTGCTTGGCGAGCGTTTCCTCGTAGGCTGAGGGCTGGAGAAAATCGCACGTGCACCGAATGCGTCCACTCGCACGGTCACTGTGGGCTTCCGCCGCGGTACTGGCCGCGCCCTCCTCTCCTTCCAGCCGGCGCCTCCTCGCAGCAGGGGCGACCTTCGAGGGCGGAGGTGTGCGCTTTTCAGCTCTCGAATCACGTTAGCACTCCGCGGTATGACGCTCTTGTTTCCTCACTCCGCTGGCCAAGCCAACGAAAACAGCAGAAAATTGCGCTGAGCTAGCCGCGCCGAAATCTTCATGTGTGTGCGGCTCTACACCTGCGCACTGAATGATTTAGTCGCAATATGTGATTGTGTATTTTCTTGCTTAGCGAACTGTTGTACCAGGACCGATTCTCGCATTGATTTGATATGTTATCTCGTCCGTATTGAACAACAGACCACAGCTGCGAGTGATTGCGAACGAGCAGTCGTCAGAGAACACATCCACACGTGCTGCACTCAATTTTCTTTTTTACTTTTTCACCCGAAAGTCGCGGGTTCGATTCCGGCCGCGGTGGTCCCATTTAGGTGGAGACTAAATGCTAGAGGCCCGTGCGATGTCAGAGCACCTTAAAGGAGTACTGACATGAATTTTAAAATTTTTCGGGTTGTTGCTCTAATTGAAAGCACGGGTGTCGAGAACCCTAAAAAGAATGTCGTGGTGCCTGGGGATGCAATTCATATTTTTTACCCGCTTCTTTCAAACCAGCAGTTTCGGCTTCGAGAGGGCGGCTTCATAGTGACGTGTCCAGTCTGCCCGTGACGTCACGGGCAGACTGCAACCACGAAAATATGCACCTGCTGTCCTTTGCTGTCAGTCGAACGTTGGTTCATGATGAGTGAACTGTCGTCCAGTGCCTCCGACAGCGATTTCTGTGATTTACGCTGCATGCAGAACCCAGACTTTCGCAAACCAAGTGAGCTGACTTGAAACGGTCATAGGGCTCTCCATGCGGTGAAGCTGCCTTGCAGATTCTGGGAGATGAGAACTTTAAAATCAAACTTAAATATACGTGTTTCCCGGATGCGGTGTGGGGAGGCGTTAACACTCATGCCAAGGAAACCAAAAACGTCCGTTTTGCTGCACTTCAAAATCCTGTCAGTACTCCTTTAAAGGGACCGACAACCGATTTTTTCTCGACGGCGCAATAGAAAGCTCACCTTCGTAGTGTTTGTAGCTGCAGCGGTTCATCCCAAAAGCGCGTGGTTATTTTATTAGCAGTATTTTTCGATCTGAAAAGCCCCTGCACTGTACGTCACACGTCCACCAGCAACGCTCTGAAGCGATAGGAATGCCGATAGCCCACCTCGCGTTATGCTCAAGGTATGCCTCGCATTATGCTCAAGCATTGCCCCGCTCTTCGCTCAGCCGGGCGTCTGATATTTACTGGGATCAGCAGACGGCCTTTGTACGTGCCGGTCTCGCCGCTCGGTTTGCTATGAAGTGATAGACGCTTCGCTCGCTGCAGCGGGTGTGTTTCCTTAAGCTGACGTTTTGTTGATTTACACAGGATTAATTCTACAGGAGTTAGTTGCCAGCCTTACTTCGTGTAACATTACAGTTTGCCGCTATCGCATTCATTGCTTCGCTCTCGCGAAGAAACAACCTTTTCGAAGAAGATGGCGCACTGCGTTACATCAGCGACGCTATTCTTTATTAACGTTGGTATTTAATAACGACGTTATTTAATAACGTCAGTAAGATATGAAAGCTAGCAGATCTCAAGAACAAAATGAAACGCGTGTAAATGCATTGCAATCATTGTTCTCTTAGTCTGCTTTTTTTGTTTTGTTTGTCATTACGATTGCAGTGTATATGATGTTCCCTGCTGCTGCCTGCTGTAAAAGCTTTGAGACCTTAGTCAAGCGTTCCTCGCTTTTAGTGTGACACATTCCATGAAGCCTTAATTGTATTGATGAAATGGGATGGCAACCTTTCGAGGCCTGAACTAGCACGTAGCGGGCCGCTCCCACGTCGGGACAGATAGGCCTAACCTCTCCGCCACGTTGCGGGCCTGCCCATAGTTGCGCTTCAAGACAGAGACAAACTTTGACTCAGAAAACTTGGCGAAGCTTGCACTAAGCCGCGCAAGGCTTGAAACAGCGAAACTGCAACATGATTCTGAAGGCTAACTTGGTTGCTTCTAGGTTGTTTCTAGGCCTTAGCTAGGTGATGCAGGTTATTCCTAGGTGCTTCTAGGTCGTTGCTAGGGCTTTAGCTAGATGATGCTAGGTGTTTTCTCCGTTTATTCACAGCGCAGAGAGGTTCGAGTCAAACACAGACAGCCACAGAGACGACACTGATGTCCAAACTCCAGAGATAGAAACTCGCGCTGAAACCAAGCGTTCGCACTTTTCATAGATATACGGGCAAGTCGTCGTAGGCGTAGGCCTTCCAACGCTTCGGGGTCTTCTCGCAGCCGCCGTTGCCTTTACCGTTCCCTAGCATTCTCTTCCTTGTACGTACTCGGGGGTCTTCAGCTCGCCGCCGTCGCTTCGCAGCCATTTGTTGGCTAAATGTTGCCTTCTTCCTTTTTAGTGGACCGGTGGTGAGTAGCGGCATTTACCCAGTTTCTGTAGCACATACCTGTTTATGATGATGATAGCTTTCTGATAGGCCGCACAGTGGCACCTACCCGTTCGATGACGACAGTTTTCTTCTTCATTTTTAGTGAACCAGTGGTGAGTAGTGGATTCACCAATTATTGTGGCACATACTTCGAGAACGAAACAACAAATGCAAACAGGCGTGGCAAAGAACCAAGTTTTTTGCCGCTATCGTGTAAAACCAACTGCAAATAGTAGCTTTTGTAACACGGCACTTGGCGACTAACTTGCAGCACAAGATGATGTGAGGCTCTTTTAAACAACAAACGAAATTCGCTTAGGCCTCCTTTCGTGGGTGCCACTCATCTCTTTTCCTACATCGTGTCGTCCAACCAAAGAAAATGTAGGACCGACTGCCTCGTTGACAGGGCGAACGCCGCTGTTGATTTTCCCATCACGAGTGGTGAGGCGCCAGACCATAGCGACACCTTCGTTTTCCCAAGTGTGACTGTCAACTGGAGTGAAGAGGCGGGAGAAGCCATCCGGGATTCTTCTGGGAATAACCAACACACCACACACACACACACACCACACAACACACACACACACACACACACAAACACACACACACACACACACACACACACACCCACACACACCACACCACACACACAACACACACACACCCACACACCACACACACCACACACACACCACACACACACACACACACCCCACACACACACCACACACCCACCACACACACACACCCACCCCACACACACACCCACACACACCACCCACACACACACACACACACACACACCCACACACCACACACACACAACCGCGCGCGCGCGCACCACCACCCACACCAACACATTTAAAACACCCTTGTTCAACACACCCGTTACTGTACACACATGTGGCACGTGTGTTTCGTTTAAATAATTTCGCAACGAAAACAAATTTTCACGTAAAAAAGGCGGGACATTCATTTCGCAATAGGCACTGACTATGCACGAATGAAAGCACTTCTTTTCTGAGAAAATCGCTTCAAAATTTGCTTTAAGAGTAAGCCCGGCTTTGAGCCGGCATAATCCAACACCAAAGCGTATCCTCCGGCAGTCAGGGGCACGTCGTGAGCGGTTCCTGATCGCGTGTTTTACAACTTAACCAATCCTTAAATACTCAGATAACACATGCGAGTACGAGCGCCCGAACGACACCCAGCGTGCGCGGACGACGTCTACATCGAGATGAGACATGTCATATGCTGGAATTACCGAACATAGCTCCTCAGGCCCGTAGCCAAGGGGGGGGGGGGAGGGCCCTAGGCCCCCCCTGAAATTTTGAAGTGTGTGTTTTTTACTAAAAATGAATAATAAAAATAGGTGGTTTTCTCAAAAATCAAGGTTTCAGCAAGTGCCCCCCCCCCCCCCGAAAAAATCCCTGGCTACGAGCCTGGCTCCCACAGTCACGTACACTCACTCGACTCTGTTATAACGTCAAACGTCATCGCAGGTGTACGCAAACCACGAAAACAGCAAACCGAAACGAGGGAAACGAGTGCACGGCGGCGGCCACAACAACGCGCGCCGTCGGAAGTCTCGAGCTTTTCACCTTACCGGCGAGGCGTGTCCAACTTAATGACTACCGCGTACGCGCTGGAAACATCGTACTGTACCTTCACCTTAAGCTACCGTCTTTAAGCCAACATAAACCATGTATAATAGCGCGTGTGAGCGTTCTGTACACAGACTCTTCTTTTTTTCACGTTCCACGCGCGAAGCATGCTGCACACTTAGTGTCGATGAAAATGTCATTAGAAGTAGACTAAAGCGCATCTCAAAACGATATCTTGTACATTCAGCAGTGCAGCACACTGTGCGATCAGCAAACAATGACCTTAGGGTAATTGTTAGCATCGCTCATTTTATGGGAGCTTGTACAGCACACGCGCCAACGGTGTCATCTCGTTAAGTGACAGTTTTAGTTGGGCATCTGCACAAGCCCCGCGGACGTAGGCTGCTAGTTTGAATTGGCTGGCAGCCTACTTCCGCAGTGCTGCTGCAGACGCCCCAGGTAAAGCTGTATAATTAGTACTTACGAAAGCAAAACACTCACCGTTAACAGGCGCACGTTGTCCGTGTCCGCAGCTTCATGAATATTCCGCCCTCCAAGCGTCCCTTCGAGCACGGAGCCTGCGTCACCGCCACCGAAGATGCATGTTCGCTCGAACACAAAACTACAAGACAGGCAATTGACGCTACCCGCGCAACCAACGCAACGCATTCCAAAAGACCGAGGAGACAAATAGGAGGCGGAGGCGCCGCGCCATCCCGGTTACGTCGGCGAGCCGTGGCGCCACGACGGCGCCGACGGCAAACACGCGATATGTACGCGCATGCGGCGGCGCCTTCATCAAGGACGCCAATCGAAACGCGCTTCACGACAGTCCTGTGACTCCTTCAGAAATGCTAAGGCTCTTTTTCTGCTTCTATACCTTCCAAAAGGGGTCGAATGGATACCCGAGGAGAGTCATGGTGCCGTGACCCTCTTATGACTTTTTTTTTAGAGTGGGTTCTGACCAAAGAGATGTTTAGATGATGATACCTATGTACTCACTACGTGCACGGATATTCATAACTCAGGTGGACATATGTAAATAGTATTTGCAGATAATACGGAGAAACTACAGTGTCAGTGAGAAATATTCCTTGGAACTTCAGCATTTAGCTCTCAGTCTAAACATTTTAAAACTCTTTCTTCTTCTTTCACAAATTATATGATGATTTTTTCTTACCTATATATGGTTCATACTGATTCCACGCGCACGCACATCTCACCGTGTCTTCGACCCAACGAGCCTTCAATATGTTTATGGAAAAACCAAAGAGTCAACAAATGCTTAAAACTTTCGTCAGCTGCTAGCCTGTACGTGTGACTCGTTCTGTCTGATATTGTTTAATTTTCTTTCAGGAAATTTACGTATTAGTAATTTTAGCGCACTGATATTGTAGTTGTAATTTTAATGCCATAAATGAATAATGTGTGATATAGATTAGAGAGCAACCCGCACAGCCGTCAAGTGTAAGTACATGGATATATGCAAGAGCGAAGGCTCAGTAACTTACTCACCAAAACTCACCGCCCAAGCCCTCAGTAAGATGGTTACCTAGCGAGCTGAAACTTGCGACCTTGGTGCTTATCAGTGGGTTAGGTTCATTAAAGTCTTTCTCAATATGGTTAAGCCTGTCCCAAAATCTTAATTGGTGTTTCCCGCTCATGTGTGCCCATCATTTTGTGGACCAGTGGTGAGTATAGTCGGGCTGGCGCAATTTCTGTGGCAGATACGCTCTAGGAGTTTTCGCGTACATGGAACGGACGAGTTTCGGTTTCACGTAGCCATATACAGCTTTGCGGTAAAATAATTTTGAGTATGACGGGAAGCACACTGTAAAAAAAAAAAAAAAACTGGGGAGTGCGAGGCATGTATAGGCCCGGTGTTTCCGCTCCACTAACGTGAAACATGGGACGTGCGAAGCATGCTGTGTTTTGAGAGAGATTCCTGATGAGGCACTATAGCGCCAAGCCTGAAACCGGGCTTGTAGGGAAGGGGTTCCCCAGAAAGGCAGCGCAGGGATATGGCCTGGCCTTCTTTTGAACTGAGAGAATCTCAGAGGAAAATAAGTTTGAAGAGAGGTTTGATAACTAGCCGCACCACACATAGCCGTGCATCAAACTATTATGGACGCAATGGAGGAAGTGGCGCAGGAAGTCGGCATCAAGACAGTGTAATCGAATGGGTAAATAGGCAACCAGGAGTCTTCAGTAAGAAAGTGAGAGACCGAAACTTGGCTGAAAGAAAGAAAGAAAAAAAAGACATCCTAGGAGATTTACAAATCTGAAACGAAAAGAAAGCAGATGAGAAATCTTCGTGGTAACACTAAAACGATTCTTTGCTATTTGCTGTTGCCAGGCTGGATGCTCCAGAGAAAAACGTCTGGAGGAAAGTATTTGTAATCGAATGGGGCATGCGTCACGGCAAAAGTACACAGTCTGCATGCCACGGCCTGTGCACAAAAAAAAAAAAAGTATATACCGGCTGTGACAGTACAATGTAATGGCTTTTCGCCAAACAAGACCGGTATAAAGCATCCGCCTTTAAGAGGGGCTGGAATTCAAAGCGAATATTCGTAGGACCCGGTAAGCAGTAGAGATACAATACAATCATTTAGATCACTGGTGGAGAAAAAAAAAACAAAAAGAAACGGACTGATACAACCGAACTGGCTATAAGCATAGGCAGCAATAATACAGTATAAGAATAGCCGATGCGAATAAACGGGCTATTTGTCGCTACGCTTTTTGAGAACGAACGCCGATAAATATCATCCCCACCATCATCATCGCCACCATCATTATTACTTATCCCTGTCCATGACAGAATAAAGGGTGGTCGGTGTCACCACGAATTCACCCAATTTCGTTGGAACGGAAATGCGGTCGGAAGACGGGGCGGAAGACTAGACAGAGACGCCGATGACGGTGAACTGTGACTGACCTTCGATCATGCCCTAGCATAAATATTTCATATAGCCAACGAATAATAATGAAGTCATATCACATATCTTGGTGCCGTTGATATAAATAACATAAAAATAACAGCAGATATAAAGGTCGATGGAGCATCAGAAGTTAAAACGCCACAAAATCACAGGTTATTTTCTTTTAGTCGCCCTAAACAGCAGTGTCGGGGCTCTAGTTCGGACGTCTTTAACGTCGCAAGCAGGCGAGCCTGGTATCGCGAGCGCGATAAGATACGGAGATGGCAAGCTAGGAATTTTCGTTATTTCGAGACTATATATGACAGCTACAATTATTTGAACGAATGAATATGTTTACGATGTATTGTTAGGTTGAATCAAACAATCATCGGTAACAGAAATTTTCACTGTCTGTTTCCATAAACTTCACCGAGTGAACAGATCTTTGTTTATGGCAGCGACTTCTCTGTTCTTAATTTCGAAAGCCTGCCCTTAGGCATAATAATTCGTGGTATCAAAAATACACAGGCACCAAATGAGCTGCTCTTGCGTTGACTTCATCAGCTGCCACTCATAGAAGGCGCGCGCAGATTTTACAGCAAATACTGGATACACACATGGAAGCATAGAGAATTGAAGATGCCATCCGTACACATATGGTCCCGTCCCTCCACAGGATTGGCGCTCTTTATTTTTACTGCACAGTAGCTGGCTTTAAGAGCGAAAGAGAGGGCACGGAAAAGTGCAATCGATAGACCGGGGTCGAAAATTAGGAGACAAAACTAAGGACGGGATTTGCGAAAATGCAAACGGTCGCACCACCACCGTCTTTCTTTCACGGATTGGATCGGCACGGATGAATACGCGAGAAGATTGCCGACGGGACCCACGCCTCCATCGTCGTCTCTCTCTTTTTTTTTCACTCATAGTACCTAAGAATCCTAGAGTTCCGAGGAATGAAAGAGCTATAGCGAAGTCAAACAAGAATTCATTGTGGCGGTATCGGGTAAAGAATAAAATCAAAAGGTAAGGAAGACCAAAGACTCAGTTGCGCGCGCTTACACACACAAACACACACGCACGCACACAGAGAGAGAGAGAGAGAGAGAGAGAGAGAGAGAGAGATGCAGTCTCGAGACCTCTGGAAAAACTTCAGTCAAAGCCGCCTCCCTTTAAATTCGCACTTCGAAATGTCTTATTTTTTAGGCTAATACCGTACAAACAAGAGATGAAAGGGTTTACTTTGCGGGGAGAAAGCCCCAAGGTTTTCGTTGGATTTTGATTTTTTTGTAAACAGATGTACTGAATAGGTAAAAACGGAAAGCGATGAGGAATTGGATACGCGTGTTCGCACTATAGAGAACATGAGCTGCGCTTGCAAAAAAAAAAAAAAAAAAAAAAAAAAAGAAAAAAACAATGGCGGGTGTGCGCGGAGAAGGCATTGCTTCTTCAGCATCATTTTGCAATCGCCACGCGTAAGGCTATGGCATTGGAATAGCCGCCCAGCACACCTTGTTCGTGCATCTGAAAAAAGGCACAGAATGCATAGACATGCATTTATGCGCCCGATAGACAGGCATTCAAAAAAAAAAAAAAAACATCTCGTTTATCGGAAACTGAATTCCGTACTGGAAGCTGTCCATTAAAAAATATAATACCTATAGAGTGCTATGAAGTTCGCGCAATCAAAATTTGCTTGGTATCCTAAAAGAGAACAGTCGAGCAGGACGTACTGGGTGAACGGAATGTCACCGACACAAATGTCCGCGTTGAACAATGCGAAACTGCGATTCTCGTCTATGTCCCTCTCTAAGGCTAGTAGGTTTCATAAGTGCTCAATACCTGTAGTGAAAAACGAAAAATGGTTATGTACAGACACAAACATTTCAAGGTTCTGATTTCCATTGAAGGATAGTGTACGATGCGTGCATGCCCTACGAGACTTTATTGAAGTCTAAAGTCATGTACGCACTAAAAAACTATTCTGTGAGCATCCATCCTTAGACCACGCTAGAGATTGCACAGGATGTTTAGATTAAGTACAATTCTAACTGTGTAAGTGCCGATTGTAGAAAACCATTGATATAGATGGGACACTTTATTGTTATTAGAATATTTGCTTCTTGTTAGAATATATACTCTTAGATTATTCACGACTCATCTGCAATGGGCTCCTGAACAAGTCGAATGGACATGCTCATAAGCGTTTGCTCGTTCTTACCTTCTCCATGCGTGTTTTCAGGAGGCAAAGCGAAATATAATGAAATACATCCTCAAAGGGAGTGAGAACCGATTTTTCTCGACTCACTTTTTTACAGCGCAACAGGAAGCTCACCCTTCTAAGTGTTTGTAGCGGCAGCGGTTGATCCCAAAAGCGCGTGGTTATTGTAAGCAGCGATTTTCGATCTGAAAAGTCTCTAAAGCGGATGAAGGCGTCCTCCAGCAACGCTGTAAAGCGGTAGCGATGCCGACAGCCCTCCTCGCATTACGCTCAAGGCTCTGCTTTCCCAGGAGTGAGTGTAACCGTGGTTAACCACCTTCATATTGACATTTTTAGCCATATTTGAATAAAAAGCAGGTAGAATAAGCTTTCCGAACGCTCGTCGCCACGTGAGGTCCCTTTACTGCCTCGCGAGCCAGGCGCTTGTGGCCTCCGCCATTAGCTCCGACAACGCGGAGCTAACCGTGGAGCTAATCGCGGAGGCCGCGAGTCGCTCTTCGTACTTCAACTCGTCGGCAGGTGCCGCTAGGCCTCAGCTAACAACGTTCATACTTGTTCATGCAGTTCATGCAACGTTCAACTGTTCATACAGTTACAGTCTTGAAGAAGACAAGTCCACTTGTCGAAGCGTCGGCTCGAGCACTCACCCGCTGTTTACGGATTTTGTCAACGTTCATACTGGCCGCTCGTGAGCATCGGATCACACGTCAAGCGAAGGCGGCGCCACTGTTCTGCTCAGTACAAACGAAGGCATATCTGCCCGTTTTAAGTTAGAAAAGGTTGTAATAAAAAGTGTGCTGCATTTCAACGCTAATATAGAGACAATTAATTGCGTACACCAGTAAAGGTCACGTGGTCACCAACAAGTGCATCTTCATTTTCTCGCCGCGAGGTGCGCCAAAATTAATTCTGAGTTAAGAAATAAAAATATAAATCCGCGTTTACCGAGAAACACAGGGTTCGTTTTAGACAATACAATAAACAATCTTCCATTAGAGGGGTTACCTCAATTCGTGTTCTGAGCGGTTGTATGTGCCTTTAATACAATCAGAATTCAAAGGAAAATAAAAATAATTCAAAATAAAGTCGCAGATATCATACTCTGCTAATGCAATCCGCAAATGACGAAGGAAGACAAAGGTTTTGCTCAACGGCATCGCTGGCGATTATACCCATGGCGATTCAGAGATTCCAAGGATTAGGCACAACTTTCACTACTCGTCCGAAATATGCCCGAGCTCAGTGCCGGCGTTCAAACTACAATACACAAATAAAACTAAGGTTTCTTGAAGACAGCCACAAAAATATTACGATATGCAGGCTATAATTTAAGTTAACTAAACTTCCCTAACTATTGTTTGCATTTTCAGTCTAGCATCGCCGAGTTGTCCACTGCGAAAACAGTCGCCCTTGAGCGTATTTCTGTCACACAAAGATAATCGTGATCTATCTAGCGTGCCTTCAATTGCTTTATCACCGCATGGCCGGTATTTCCAGGTCATGAACGGCGTGCGCGCTATAATCCTGACAGCATTCTTAACAGAAGAATAGCGCATGCAAAGTGTAGAGGACGCGAGTGCCAAGCCTGATATGAAGCGCCCGCTAGGATGTAGATAAAAAGGGTATGTTGTGAATAACCTGGGGTCACTTCTGCAGGGACTTGCAGCATGCGTGTTGATTCCGCTACCCTCGGGCTGCATCCTCGGCCGCCTCGGCTTGAACCCGCCCACCACGTGGTGTCAGAAGTGGGATCCAAGGTTCCTGCCATTCGACATGGCTAATAAGGACGCTCCAGTTCCTGCCCTTGCTGCCGCCAGTCTCCGGGGCCTGGCCCCAGTGTCCTTCAATGATACCGGCCGGTGGCTTCCCTGCTGATAGCAATTCGAGGACTACGTCTTCGCCACCGGCATGCACGCAGCGCCGGACGAGACAAGGGTTAGGAACCTCATCTACTGATGGGTCCACTGGCAGGCATCATCCTCAGTTCGCTCATGTCCGACGAAGACGCGTACAAGTCTTACGCGGAAGTCACGCGGCAGCTCACAAGCTACTTCGCGCACTACCCGTAACGAGGTATACGAGAGCGCTCGGTTTCACAGTGGACGCAACAGCCAGGCGAAACCATCGACAGTTTCTTCACGGCCCTTCGGAACATGATACGCAAGCCGTTGAAAAGCGTCTTGTTCGAGACCGTTTTGTCGTGGGTTTGTCGGATTCTCATCTCTCAGACAAGCTGCTCCGCACTCCGAGCCTCTCCCTGGACGATGCACTTGTGCAAGCCCGTGAGCACGAAGACGCCGAGCGCGAGAAGCAAACGCCTATCGTTCACCGCTGGGCAACCGCCGACGGCAGCGCACGTGGACGCGACAACTTCGCGTGAACCCGCGCAGCGCCGCACGCGGACGAACCACATACGGGACTATGGCAACTTTGCGTCTCGTGACCGGCCCGATGCTTCACAAACCAGCAACAGCAACGTTGGCGAGGCTTCGAAAAGCGGCCAGGGTCGGCAGTGCCACTTCTGCGGTCACAAGGTTCACATCCAGCTGCTAAAGCGGTCTGTAACCACTGCTAGAAGCGAGGGCACTTAGCGTCGGTATGTCGCTCAAAGAAGCGCCTCGGATCCGTGGACCTCCACTCCGTCGCGACGGTGGCTCGGAACGGGCGGTGCGGTTGAAGTTTCGGGTCAACGGTGCCCTCTCGTCTTGAAGGTGGACTCGAGTGACGACGTTTCGGTGATTCCGCGTACGTTTCCTGGCTGCCCAGCCGTCCTCGCTACGGACGCCGTGGCGAGAAACTTTTCGGACAGGAGAAACATCCTTGAAGCTTCTCGGCATCTTCTCCGCGGCGCTGTCTTAGAGATGCAGACAAACCAATGAGCGCCTCTACGCGGTTGCGTGACAAGAGCAGCCCCTTTTCGCTATCCCGCCATCGTTGCCCTTGGCGTCGTCAAGTTGTCGGCGCCGTCACACCAGCTTTGCCGGAACACCTCGGAAGCCTCTCCCGCCCTTGTCACCGGCCTGTGCACGTTCTCGGAAGAGTACACGATCCATATCAAACCTGATGCGGTACTGTATCCCTCGGAACAGCACGGCGTATCCCGATACCCCTACGAGACGTCCTCAAAAAGAAGTTTGAGAAGATGGAGTAGGAGCGCGTGATCCGGTGCGTCGACGAACCGACGGACAAGTGCAAGGGCCTTGTCGTCGTCCCAAAGCCAGCGGGGGGTTACCGCCTTTGCGTGGATTTGACCAAACCCAAACAAGTCGCTCTGCGTGAACGTCACGTACTCCCAACCGTCGACCAAACCCTGGGACTGCTCGGCGACGCCTGAAATTTTTCGAAGTTGGACGCAACTTCAGGCTTCCACCAAGTACGCCTGGCGCGCGACTCCCAGAAGTATACGACCTTCATCACTCTGTTTGGCAGATACTACTATTGCCGCCTCCAATTCAGCAAAACCTCGGCCCCAGAATACTTCCAAATCAGATGTCTCGCCTGCTGGAAGGGTTGGGCGGTTTGTTAACCTCATGGATGACATCCTGGTATTTGGCCGCACCACAAAATAGCACGACCAACGCCTCCAAGCAGTCCTCGGTCGCCTCCAACGAGGGGGGTCACACTCAACGTGGCCAAATGCAGTTTCGGCGTGTCCAGTGTACAGGTCCTTGGCGTCGTCGTCGGTGCCAGTGGCATCGCTCCTGATCCAGACAAGGTGACGGCCGTTCAACGTATGCCAGCTCCTCAGAACGTTCATGGTGACCAACGTTTTTTTGGTTTGCTGAACCATGTGGGTCACTTCCTTCCGGGTCTCTCTCAGACGACTGCGCCGATCCGAATTCTCCTGAACAAGACTGCAGTCTGGACGTTGGGACCAGCACAAGCTTCAGCATTTGACAAGCTCAAGACCATGGTGTCCTCAGACCTCGCAAGGCACAATCCTTCCTCCTGACGACAGTCTCCGCAGATGCCAGTTCCTTCGGGCTGGGTGCAGTGTTTCTTCAAGACCAGCCATCAGGGGATCGCCGACCAGTCGCGTCCACTCTCATGAGACCCAGTCGCCGAGCTGCCAGCGACTCCAGCCATCGACAAGGAGGAGCCGTACGTCCGAGAAGCAATCCGCGCAATCCCTCACACATTTGCGGTCCTGCTCGATGACTTCCGAGCTCACCAGGCTGTGGATTGGGAGTGCGCTCAGCTCAGGCCGTACTGCGAACAAGGGCTGCCTCGGAAAGAGAATCTGCCTGTCAGCACGGTTCAGTCTTGAGCTCATCGTGCGAAACTCCCTTTCGGTGACGGCCTTCGCCTCTGCGGGGAGTGCTTACTCGTGCCCGCTTCACTGCGGAAGCACGTAATGTCCCTCATACACGATGGACACCTCTTTCTGAACCGTTGCCGCGCCATCGCCAGGGGGGCTGTCTGGTGGCCGACCATGGGGAGCCAGAAAAAGACCATGGTGGAGAACAGTCCCAACTGTGCCACCACGCGGGTCCAGCGAGCAGAGCCACTGCTTCCTACAGTGACGCCTAGCCGCCCCTGGGAGCGAGTCGGGGTGGAAATGTTTCCTCACGAAGGAGCAGACTACCTTTTCCTCGTCGATTACTACTCTCGGTACCCAGAAGGGCAGTCTGTCCGCGCGACAAGGTCCACAGCGGTGATCTCTATCATCAAAAGTGTCTTCGCACGGCATGGCATTCCGGAGACCCTAGTCAACGACAATGACCTCAATTTTCGCCAGCAGAGTTCCGCGCCTTCTCCCAGAGTTACGTCTTCTCCCACATCACCAGCAGTTCCAGGTACCCGCAGCCCAACGGCGAAGTCGAGCGAATGGTGCGGACGGCCAAGAAACTTTTCAAGAAGTCTGCAGACTGGCCTTGGCCCCCTTGTCGTACCGTAACGCACCTGGCGTGACCGGGTACAGCCCCGCTCAGTTGCTCATGGGGCACAGCCTCAGGACTCGCCTTCCAGTCCCACCAACCACGTTGATTCCAGGATCCCTCAAGCCACCGACTACCGCAGGCGCGACACTGCCCAACGACATCGCCAGCATCAAAATTTTGGACGTCGGCATGCTGCGCAGGATTTGCGTCCCCTGGGAAAGGGGGAGAGAGTCTGGATTTGCGACGCAGAATGCGCTGGCACAGTTCTTAGCCCAGCGCAGCGTCCACGCTCCTACGTGGTCCATACAGATGCAGGTGCTCTCGTCCGCAGCCGGAGACATCTGGTACCGCAGCAGTCTCCGTCATCGGGTGGTTGTGACCTCGGCAGCTCTGGTCCACTGCCGCAAGGATCCCAAAGCCCGACAGACCCCAACTCGCCCAAAGCCTGTGTGCAGCAGTCTAACTCCTAGGGTGGTTACTCCTCTACCAGTGCATCGCCACCGGTTGCCCTGACTACTCCCTCAAGGCCGCCAGTGTCGGTTGCGCACACTCGGTCTGGACGTTGCGTTAGGCCACCGGTGCGGCTGAAGTTGTAGAGCGTGCCATGAGGCATTGGTTATGTTATATATCTGAGGATGAGGTGTGGCTTTTTTATTTCTCAAAAGGGGGGATGTGGAGGGCGCAAGTGCTAAGCAGGATATGAGGCGCCCTCTAGGATGTAGATAAAAACGGGTGTTGTGAATGAACTGGCGTGAATTCTGCTGGGAACTTGGAGCGTGCTTGTTGATTCCGCGGCCCTCGGGTTTCGGCCTGCATCCTCGGCCGCCCTGGTTCGAACCCGCCCACCACACAAAATTTTCAAATAAAGAAAACGCAAGTAAACTGCAATGATTATTATTGTGGCGTGACAAAAATACGGCCCAATTGGAGTCACATTTTTAACAGCGGAGCTAATTAAGCCGAGCATTTCTCCGTGACACGTGAACAGAAATGATCATCATGAATCGGCACGCGCTCTTCGTCCTCTTCTTCCTCTTCGTCCTCTTCTTCATCTTCTGCTTTGCTAGCAGAACACGCGCACCGATATGACCACCGTGAGATGCAATAACTATGATGGGCGAGGAAACCAGTACAGAGGGAGAGAAAGAAAGAGAACAGAAATTCTTGGCGAAAAATATATCTTGGTGAGGCGGGATTCGAACCTGCGTACCTACGACTGAAGGCGAGCGTCGTAACCATCGGCTAACCAGGCACGCTACCAGTGCGTAGCATAGCCTTGTGTAGTATAGCATAGCAAAGAGGTGGGTAAAGCGAGGTTGAGGAGATATGTAAGGGTGAGCAGGAGGGAAAATAGGAGGGGAGAGAGTAAAGCATAGCACAGAAAGCATTAGAAAGAGAAATAGAGAGAAAGGCAGAAAGAGAAAGAAGAGAATCAAAGAAGGAGGGAGCAGAAATAGAGACGAAGAGAAAAAGAAAGTGGCAGCAGTCGAGAGATACACACGAGAGAGAGAGAGAAAGTAACTAAGGGAAGAAAGAGAAAGAAAGATAGAAAGAACAAGAAACAGAAAGAAACAGAGGCGAAAATACAAAAAACAGAAGAGAGAGAAAAAGAAAGGAAGAAAGAGGGAAGGCCGTCCAGCTCCGCACTTCATTCAGGCTTGGCACCACTATTGCGAAGCTGCCTTATTGTTTTTAGGGGTAATGCACGAAAACGTCGGAAATTGTAAACAAATGGCCCCAAAGCGTTCAGGAATCTTTGAGGTTTAGATAGCATCATTGTAACAAATGAGCACTACATGCCTATTGCGAATACTTCGCACAAGTAACGCAATTTCCCGTTGAGTTATATTGCGAAGTTTGTGCGTAATTATAACCACCAGACTTTTCTTGAATATACGCAATTTTATCACGCTTCCTTGCCCGCGTTGCGCGTCATACTGTATGCTATCGAAGGCGCAGCACCCTGATAAACACTTTTACTATTTTTGCCCTCGCATAACGCTATGTGTTAAATGAAATAAATTTTGCTTTTCGTGTCCGTAAATTACCGGGAAACACATGAGGCTTTAGACGTATCTTACTCATGCTGAAACGGAAAAAATCCCTCGTAGCATCATAAGCTGTAGAGGTTGGAAGAACCTACAACATATTGAGTTTGTGATAGAGAAAAAAGAGGCATTCCCAATAAAATTAATGTTTCCTGTTGTTTTTCGATAACTCGTTGCCACAGTTTAACCTTCTACTTTTACGTTACGGTTATGACAATGTAACGCTACGATCCGAGAATCTGATGACCCTTCCTGGCCCTGTAATGACTCGGACGGACAGCCTTTGCGAGGATACAACAGTCCTGGATCACTGGTTGTTGCAGACTACCGTGTCAGGCAAGATTGCGTCTTTTTGTGGTTGTATGGCGTCAAGGGTGCTTAGCAAGAACTTCTATTTACCTAATTCTTTACACGTCATGAATGTGGACGAATCTTTATTGTTGCAGAAAAGTAGCAAAATCAGCGTCTATGCGTTGTTACAATATGCCTGTTTGAACTGGGCGTAAACTGCCTGTGACAACGTTGTAATTACAGCATGCTTAGCATAAGAGCCCAGTGTTCAAGGCCTTCTTACTTGCTGTGTGAACTCCAGAGGCAGCAATGTGCAGTATGTTTTTCCCCTTTAATTTTTGTTGGGCGACGCATAAATTGGAACCAACTTTATTAGACATTTTTTTGTTTGTGTTTATCTTCTATGCGTTCATCCTACGTTTGAGATTTGTTTTTTTTTTTGCTCTAGTAAAATCAGAACAGTCTCCTCTATGGCAGCGTTCGCTACCCGTACATTAACTAATAACAATAACCAAAATCTTTATCGATCAGTTGCGGAAAGAGCTACTCGGCGCCATTTGATTCTGATAAAAACTGCAACATTTCAAACGGATTATTGAATGTGGACTCACACATGGTGTCTGCCGCCGGAAGGGGTAGACATTCGTCTCAAATCGCGTATGGTTTCCTTCTCGCAAATCACTGCGAAAACGTTCTGCGGCTGAAAGACAAAAATTGGGGCAGCTACACAGAAGTGGTGCGAAGACTGAGAAATCAGCGGAGCTGGTGGTGCTCCTACCTCCTCACCCTTACTTCCTTTCCCACCCATTCATACATGAATATGCTATGCTTTACCCTTTGCCCTCACATCACTCCTCCTCATCCTCACTTCCCTTTCCCACCCATTAATCTACTATGCTATAATGACTATTCTGTGGCTCACCCTCTCCGCTCCTCCTCCACTCCATACTCCTTACTTCCTCTTCGCACCTCCTTGCTATAGAGGATTTTACCTAAGACATGCGGGCACCGCCATCTTGGGCTATTAAAACGAATGTTTCTTATCTTTGTATGTAGATACGTGAAATGAATAGGCTCACGAAACGTCGAATGCACCGACCCAATCGTTTCAACGCGTACGCGTCTATTGTAGCATTGTAGCACTGTTAGTTTTGTTGTTAAGATACAAAACGGGAACTCTACAGCCAAGATGGCGGCACCGAACCCCATCCGTATACAGTCTATACTATGGTATGCGTGGCTACGGTGTGCTTTCTTCTCTCTCTCTCTTTCTATCTTTCTTTCACTTTCTCTCTTGCTCTGCTTTTTCTATCACTTTTTTGTATGTTTCTTTGTATTTCTATCTTTCTCTGTAGTTCTTTCTCGGATCTTTCTATCTTTTATGTCGGTCTCCCATTTCTTTCTCTCTATTTCTCTCTTCCTTTCCTCTCTCTCTCTGTACTCGTTCTCCTCGCCCATCAGAGTTATTGCGTCCCACGCCGGACAAATCGGCGCGCGTGTTCTGGGGAGCGAAGAAGAATATGAAGAAGAGGACGAAGAGAGCGCGTGCCGATTCATAATGATGATTATTTCTGCTCGCACTACACGGCGCAATGAAAAGCTTAAACACCTCCGCTGTTAACCAAAAAAAGTATGATCGCTCTAGAGCAGTGCATCACGAACTGGTTGAACTGAAAACGTTTATTGGTAATTACTGTGTGGTGCTGCTCTTATGTGAGAAATTTCGGCTCTTAAGTTTTTTTTTTCTGGCACCACACAGGGCTAGGATGATGCTGCGAACTGCAAGCAGAAGCTAGAGGTTTATGCAGGGTACGCAAAAAAAAAACAAAAACAAAGAAAAACAGATAAGCCACGATATGCGGAAAGAGCCGGTGTCTGTTAACGCAAACTGGACGTAATATCAGCTATTCGACAGACGGAGAAAAACATCTTAGTTCTACATATTTCTTAGTGGCACTAAGAAAACTCATGCCTGGTTCGAACATTCTTTCATTCGCTTACCAGTAGCGCCTATCCTGTGTGTTCTTTACTGTGTCCTGTTTTCCTCGCGCTTCGCTTCGACATCGGTTAACCAGAGTCCAGTGGACGTGAATGTAAAATGAGCACACCTTGCGCAAGAATCACGCTGTGTCGTGAAGGAGGTTTTTGTGCAAGCAAAACACTTTGTAGAGTCCTTAAAAAAAACATCAAGTTGTTACCGCATTCAGCTTTTTTCCTTCTCCCCGTTTTTGTCGCTGTCGTCAATGAAATATTCTGTCGACGTGTCACTATATGAACTAGTGCCAAAGCTGTTTATTTATGAGAGCCTGAGCCTTAATACCGCTCTCCAGGAAAAATATAATAGCACGTCTTAGCGCTCTATATAGCGAATGTTGCCAAAAGCACCAAAAACCAGAACGTAAACACGAAAAAGTAGCCCGCAGGACGACTCTATGGAGCAGCACCTTATTCCGCTAGCGGTGCACCGCACGTGGCAGAGGACAGGACGGCTTCGAATAATGCAAATATCGTGCGAGGAGAAAGTCCTGGCGATGCGAATACTTTCTTTTTTCTGTCTATTGAGTAGAAGCCCTCGTTGTAACTTTGCTGTATTGACTGCTCGACACAGTTATTTGGTGTGTGAGAGTGTAAATGTTTTAAAAGAACCGAGTTTAATATGATTAGCCTTAAGCTTTCCCGCATACTTCGATGCTTCGTTTGTGCTAAACCTCTGTTCGGTGGAAGGAAACGTGAAACAGCATTTCGTGCCGGAATGTCGGACGCGGCGGCCGAAGACTTCGCAATGGAAGAAAGGAAGCGAAGCAATAAATAGGTTCAGAGTTGCCGCGAAGGTAAGAGAACCTTTCTTCCCCTTGGCGCGGTGCCTCAAGTGCTCGAAATGTTCTCTCTTCGAATGCACCATCCCATTAAGACGTACGCTGTAATTTTTTTTTCATTTTTTCCTTAGGATATACTAGGCAAAAATGGCTATCAGTAGCATAAGACGTATCTTTTTCTGATGTCATGCACCATCGCCGCGTTTTCATGCAAAAGTGCGAATGACGACGAAAAGAAAAAGGAAGGCAGAAAAAACATAATCATCGACAAGTAAACGGAGACTTTCCCCCTGAAAAAAACTGCGCGATCAGGAAAAGACGGCATGCGAAGAATAAGCTGCTTTCGTCGTCGTCCGCCTAGCCTGCATTAAGAAATGATTGCATTAACAAGAGCCCCTGGCGTCTTGATTCTATAGAGCTTCAAAGTTTATTTTTCTGCGTAAGCCATTTCTTCTGACTTAGGAGATGCAGTAAGATAAGAGAGCCAGTTCTTTAGAAAAGCAATAGACGAGAATACGGAAAAAATGATGAAGTGGTTCCTAGTGCATACGGCAGAACATTGACTGCCTGCGAGAAAACGGTGCACAGCGAGCAGTGACTTACGCGGCATGATGGTCTTGCACGTGATCTCGTTAAAGGCCCCACCTTCAAATTTAAAGCGGGCCCAAAAGAAGTGTTATCATTATAATTCGGTTGGTGACTGATGAGGAGGAGGACTGTTGCTCGAGATTCAATTCATGAGCCCTTTGTATACCAGGCGCAACGCTTAACGTGTATCGACACATGTTTCAGGAGTTGTGTCATGCTTAAACAGAGCAAATACAAGAGTTCAAGAACACAGGTTGAATATCTTAACGTAATGCCAAAATCGGCCTCGAAATGCTACACTTCGTGTCGTCTATATTACCGTAACGTCAGAGCAGGGAGCAAAATTAGCTGTCGCCGAGCATGGAGCGGTGGTGCGTCGTTAGCTCTCTTTCGAAATTCCAGTCTGCTGAACCGTATCACCGAAGCATGCACTTTAGCTGTGTTGCAGTTGCGTAGCAATTCCGCGATATCTCACTACGACACTTATGGGGCTATTCCCGCATACTTCTTTGTATCAATTCTTAGGCTTTTACGCCCGAAAACCACCATATGATTATGAGGGACGCCGTAGTGCATGGAGGGATCAGGCAATTTAGACCACCTGGTGTTCTTTAACGTGCGCCTAAATCTAAGTGCACGGGCCTCGAGCATTTGGTCTGCATCGAAATGCGGCCTCCGTGGCCGGGATTCGATCTCGCAACTTCGGGTCAGCAGTCGAGCACCGTAACCACTAGACCTCCACGACGGGTCGCATACGTCTTTGAAGGAGTGTTATTTGGTAAGGTTTGAATCAGAGTTGCCGGTCGCCTGCCGTGCCTCGGGCTCGAATGCGTGCCCTCTTCCGGGACAGTGTCGTACATGATGGCGCAGGCAAGCCGCTCCCCACCAGTTTCCTTTCGAGTACAATTTCTCTTCCCGAACGGCACCGGGGAGGATGTGCCCTGCAAGCTTGGCTCTGTGCCGCCCCAAGATACATGCAGCGGCGGCCCGCTCCAATCATCGCTGCGCACGCGAGCGCGTAGAGGGGTCGCCGTTCCGAACGGTCACGCCAGGCACACGGCTCTTGCCCACCGATGGAAGCCAACTGGAACGTTATATTAAACGGAGCTATCGCTCGCGGTGAAACAAAAATAAACGTTGTAAAGCAGAATGACGAGCACACAATTTTATGTCGCACTGCGGAAGTTCATTAATCTGCTGACGCAGTTTCTCCATTCGAAAGGAGCTTCCTGGGGAATGCGCATCGTCTGACCACCGAACATAGGCTCCTAGAACATGGCTCTTGCAATGCGATGACATAAAGGGTCACATGGCATTTATCTTACGGGCATCTACTCATTTTCTAGAGCAGCCTTCAGTATGCTCTTAATCAGTTTTCCGAGGACCACGAATCCCGCTGTAAAGGCAATGGACGACCAATTTACTTTTTTAACTCTTCCGCCACCATGCGGGATTCCGCAGAACTGATTTGCAATATTCTGTGTCCATGTGCTTCGAGTTCTCGATTAATAGCTGTTGCGCTGCTAGGCTGGAGGACTGGGGTTCAATTCTTGGCCACGGCGGCCGCGCTTCGATAAGGGCGAAATGCAAGTACGCCAGTGCACTAAGTACGATGCAGGTGCACCTCAAAGAAACCGAGGTGGTCGAAATTAATCCAGAGTACCCCACTACTGCGTGCTTCATCATTCTATCGGGGTTCTGGCACGTAAGACCCCAGCAATCACTATTATTAGCACTAACAACTGTCACGTTGAGGTGACCGTCAAGATAAAGCGATGACGCATGCGTAAATAAGTTAACACTTTATTGGGCGAACTTTTTCGCAGCAAGATAAACAGCACCTAAAGCACAGCGATAGCGGCGAGCCCCGTCGTCTATCGTCGAAATCTGATCTGTGGGTGAAACGCGTTAGCTATTCATGCAGAAACATGTTTGGCGCCGTTTCCAGCCGGTGAAAAAACAAAAAGAAAAAAGACAGGCAGCCCTCGAGAAAAATATAAACAAGAATGCGTGTCAAATTGCCCTTCTGAAAAAGCATCGCCCCGATGCTGGAAACAGTAAATGTAAGTAAAATTACACCATCTCCCCTAAAGGGGACCATGAGGCGATGCGAAGCCGGAGCAGTTGCACGATCGCGTTCCGTTGGCGTTCATTGGGCATGCTACCGACCTCGGGCATGTTACCGACCTCGCGTCGTGGAACGCAAAGAAGAACACTACGCGCGTCGTGTCTTCCCTTTAGCCTGGCCGTTAATTCTCACAGAGCGAGCGGGGAACGCGGTCTACAGGCGCGCGAGAGGGAGGCAGCGTAAGAGAGGAGAGAGAGGGGGAGGGGACGCGCATGCGCTGGCGCTCATCGCGGCGTTGCGCAGGAGATAATTTCGGCATGTCGAGCCCGCATTTCAGAGGAGTCAACCGAAGCAAGCGCTGGACTGAACGCGCGCAGCGCTCTACCACTTGAAGGAGAGGAGACTAGAGGGAAGTAGCGCATGTGCCGCGAGAGCAGAAGCAAGAACGCAGGAGAAGCGCAAGCAGCTGCTGGAAGAGAAGTGGAGAGAGTAACGCGCACCTGTTGGAGAGAGGGAAGGAGAGAGTTGCGCATGTGTTAGTGCGGACTACTATGCCGCGGCACATACTCCCGAGCAAGAGATGCTTCGCATCTAAAAACTGAAGAAACAAAAAGAAAGTAACAAGGAATGTAGTCTCCGTGTTCACCAGTCCAAAAAGATGTAAAAAAACGGAACACGCATGGACAGGATCAGTGCTGATCCGGTGCTCTGGTCCTGTGCGCGCGTTTTGCTTCAGTGTTCGTTTTTTCGAGCTGGTGAAGCTTGCAACACATTCTAAAAAAAAAAAGAGACAGGGCGTGCAAACACGGACACAAGAAAGAAGTCAGGAAGAAAGTGTCCGTGTTTGCACGCCCTGTCTCTTTTTTTAGAATGAATACGTACCAACTAGCTCAGCTCTCTGTTATTCTAAGCTACCAGCGCACTTTGCTAGCAAGCTCACAATGGCTTGAGACGCATTACGTGGACAACTTGAGGTTGTGCGCGGCGTCGTTGTGATTGTGTATGCCGTCGGGCAGAACCTCACTGTCGAGTGCGTGAGGACGTCAGTGCATCTTGTGCTGCCCGAAATAGCTTCGTAGAAGTTTGTCAGAGAGTCTACGCCGGTGTATTGGTGTCCAAACCCAAACACGGTCACCAGTATGTCACATAGAGTCACTGATGATTGTATTGTCGGCTGTCGGTTCCTGATGTGCACGTGGCGGCTTGCCTTGCTTCTTTGGGATGAGGCAAAATGTAGAGACTGTCTTCGCCGCTGATGTGACGGCATAAACTGTCGTCGCCGGCTTACTTTCCTAAACCAGCTTGGTCGGTGTCCCCATGTAGTCAACCAGGGCAACTCTCCTGTACTCATTAGAGCATTTCGCCGTCTCCCTCTCCCTCATCTGTGCTGCTTCTTAGCACTGCTATTTTATCAGCTAGGTTACGTACAGGATAGCATCCCAAATGTTGTGTTCGACGACGAAGTGCTTTGCCAACATGTCAGCCACTGCTAGCGTTTTGTTGGGCATTCAGTAAGGCCATTCATGCGTGTTGGTGTCGTACGGTGCTAGAGGGCATTCAGTGTGGCAGGATGGCTTGAGTAAGCTCGTCCGCAATTTCCACTACCCTGTTGGGTATGAGGACAATTGAACTCGATGTCGAGTCAGGACATCCTCTGCGAGAATTTCCCCACTTCGGTCGCAGGTTTTCTTACGGCCCATCAAGTAAGGTAGTCGGTGGCCACGACAATCCCCTCCTTCCCGGACGTCCGAAAGGGTCCAACTAAGTCTGTCAATCTGATCACAGTCCGCGACGGAGGCTATAACGATGTGATAGATTCTAGCCGGCGGAGAAAGAGACAGTTACGACAGGAATTTAGAACCACAAAAAGTTGAACAAATTGGCCAGTGTTCATCATTAGCAGGGCAAGGCGAGCAATGACGGACGATATAAAAGAGAACAAGACGTTTGTGTTGTCTTGTTCTTCTTCTCCTGTGTCCATGTGTACACGCTTGCTCTCCTTTATGGTGTACGAAAGAAATAAAACAGGTATGCGTATCGATATCGATATCTCAGGCTCGCAGTAACGCTTCGTGTCCGTCAGAAATATTTGTAGTGTGAATTTAGGTTCCGTATATGTTGGTATATAATATAATTCGGGTATGTTATGCAATTGTGTCTAGTTGCACTGACTCATTCGCCTCCAAAACTGAGCCTGCGCGAGCGTTCTGGGTTCGTCAGCGCTTTGGCTTATTTCATGTATCTTTACATGTTTTGTGCGTACGCCATACCTTGTGCACTCGGGCTTGTGCGCAAAGTTTTGTGTGTGTCCGTAGTCCTTGACTGAATTGAGTGCTTTTTGCTTTTTCGTGATTTTAGTCGGCTGTCAGGCAATAAGGTGCAGTCAGTGCCACCGAAAGACGCCGACATCTTCCTTGAAATCGTATAAGAATGACGACGACAACAACAACGACAAAAAAAAAAAAAAGCCACCACACCGCTACTCACAACAAGCGCTGAACATTCGCTTGCCACAGCAGCGCTGCAACATATAGCTTATGAGCAGATGAAATCATTGTAGCAGCACCTGCTGATACAGCCAGAACACAACTCGCATTTCAGGATGGGCTGACGACCTCTTAGCCATCCCCGTACTCTTTACTTCCCATTCTTTTAACGCCTGTTTTGTTTCCTTTGTGCAATGGCCACTTTCGCTTTTTGTCTTGTCCGCACTGAAGCAAATTTAGCCTTAATGTTATAAAGAGATAAGAGACGAAAGATAAGAGATTGACGGCGCCAAGAACCGGGAAAGCGAATGAATGAAGAAATTTTTTGAAATCTAAGGATCGTTCTGACGCTAAAGCGTTTGTGGATGCGACCAACAAAACTATGGCAGCTACACACTAGTGGTGCCAAGCCTGAACAAAGAGCGCAGCCTTTCTTTCTTTCTTTCTTCTTTCTTCTTTCTTCTTTCTTTCTTTCTTTCTTTCTTCTTCTTTCTTTCTTTCTTTCTTTCTTTCTTTCTTTCTTTCTATCTATTCTTTCTCTTTCTCGCTCTTTCTGTCTTATTTCTCTTTCTTCCATTTCTTCTTCTCTCTCTCTGCTTATTTCTCCCTCTTTGTTTTTCTACCTCTTTATTTCTCTCTTCCTTTCTCTCTTGCTCTCTGTCTATTCCATCTTTTCCTTGTCTGTTTCTTTCTCTCTTTCTATGTTTTTGTGTCATTATTCCCTTTATTTCTCTCAATTTTTCTTCTTTCTATCGCTTTCTTCTCTGTATCTTTCTTTCTCTTTCTTCCTCTCTACCTTTTCTCTTTCTTTCTGTTCTCTCTCTCTTCACGTGTTTTATGTGCTGCGCTTCACCGAGCGAGTTTTCGTGGAACGCTCGCACCTGCTGCACCCAGTAGTGGGGCTTGCCCAATTCCTGTGGCGCATACCACCTGTAGAGTTCTGCACGACTGAGCACAAGTTAACGACTAGCTGGGGCCATATGAAATTACATGCGACTTGTCGCGTCAAACTAATGAAAATGTCCTCACTCCACGTGATGAAACGTCACTCCGATCACAAAAATCGCCGTTGTGTGTCGCTGTTGTCCGAAACCAATGTGGTTTCTCCGATGAAACAAATTATAACAGCTTTGTCTTTGGCGCTGCCATTTGCGCAACAATATCGGTGCATTCCACAGTTCCAAAGGAAGCGATGAAACCGGTACTCTTGATGTGTGTCGCAGGGCCCCTTTAAAACAGCTTCGCTATTAAAATGGGGCACATTAGTTCCTCTTCTTGTTCAGTGAGTCTTAATGAAAGGCCACATATGCAATGGTTGCTCTAATCCATTATAGCTATGCCGGAGTGCGTGCTGAATATCAGCGGGGCCATGTAGCAGTGGGTAAGAGTCACAAAGAACAGAGAGCAAAGTGCGCGACCGTTGTGTCTGCCTTTTGCACCAGTTGCAGGTACACTGTAAATTCCCCAACATAGTACTGTACTAAGGTTAAGTATCACGCGAAAGAAGTAAAGGAGGCACATCGCACAGTGCGTATTTGCTAAAACAGGCAGTAAATGCTCCGCGATCGTAGAAAATTAACAGAGGGACGCGGCTGTTTACTTGTTCATCAACGAGCGGTATTTCGAAACGATGCCACAAATACTTGGAGAAAAAAACGACATACTGAGCGTTACATCTCGCCCACCGGAGACGGCCGCAGATTAGGACCACACTGAGAAGGCGCTTCCGGAATTGGCACACGGGAAAGACACGACGCCTGCGCTTCCGTTGCTGTAGGCTCACGCTGCGCGCCGGAAGCGCCACTCCTGCATGTCATCCAGTGAACTTAGTGCAATCGGTGCGTGAAAGAAGCAGGTCACGTAGTAAGCGTCGCGCAGTCCGCGTGCACGCAGCAGACATGTGATCTCACCATGGCGGGGTTATTCGCATGGGAACATACTTGAATTAACAGCCTGACGCAAACAAGGGATTCCGACAACACCTGAATTGGCCACCTTTATCGTGTGGCAAACTGGTCTATGGTGAGACAGACCATTGTTCGTCTTAAATTGCCTTACTCTTCGCCTTAAAGAGGGCTATGCAGCCTTCCAGAATTTCATAAGCTTAAATCACGCACATTGTAAATTTTACCATTGCAATATCTCATTTAATTAGACCAATGTTCCGTTGCGAAGTAAAAATTCAATAAACCACGCGATGGTCAAGGCATACCATATACACGAAGATTCTCTTTCGTGCATAAGTCAGACGTCTTTTGCCGTTCACAACAGAGGAGTTGAAAGTCTGAGTAATCCTGTTGTTGTCCTTATGGGTCCGGCTTGCCTGGCATTCACCACGCGTAAGGCACGTAGCCAGGATTTTTTTACGGGGGGGGGGGGAGGGCAGGTGGGGGGCAAGGTCTAATTATTCGAAAGAAAGTCTTTCCATGGCAAAAAGAAAAAAAAGGTTACCCGGGAATATAGAAAGATGGACGAATTTTAGAGGGGGGGGGCAGCCCCCCCCCCCCCCCGCCCCTTGCATACGTGCTTGCCACGCGTCTTCGTATATAAATCCTTGTAAGTGTAATAATGCGTTCAGTTGTGAGCCAGCGCTCGTGTTCTCCAAACCTTTGTCGATGTTTACTTTCCATGTTAATTCAAGGATGTTGCTGTTTTAATGCAGCGATGTCGCCTATACAGACATGGTCTAAGCCGCAGTTGATAGACATTGACGGACATGGAGTAATTATGGGACGTTATGCGATATATACATTTTCAATTGCACGACCTCCACCAATGTAAACTTATGAATTATCATTATCGCTATTAATGGAACATCTCATAAACATTTCATCTTATCGACCTTCTGTATATGCCTCGTTTCATTTCTGCTCGTTTCCTCTCGCTCATTTGGTCGGTTACCTGACCCCGCTGACACGTGTGTAAGGACACTGGTAGCTTTTGTGCGTCAGTTTGCTGCCTTAAATTTTCTAACGCACCCGGTCAGTTAGACCTGTTATAGGTGTATTTCCACTACTTGGGAAGAAATTGCCATAAGGGTTGGGGTATCTTACCACTGAGCGCTTAAACCCATCCTGGATCTTATAATAGATACCGATCTTTAAAATGTTAAGCACATCGGGCGCTCGTTTTTTTTTTCTACAGCCTGATCATTCGTTGTAAATATGCACTTTGATTAAACAAATCGGCTTTAAGGTTAACATACACTGACTTCATGTTTTGTTTATATATTGGACGCGACAGGTGGTGGAGCATTTCTTGTACTAAACCCTTTACCGGTCTTCCTCTTTTACGTACTCTTCGCTCAGCCCCTGTGTCTGATATCAACGTATGGATGGTAACCTTGAAGAGTTCATTCATTTTACTTTTTACGCCTGTCGGACTTGAAGATATTTCGTTATGGTGCCTTGTCAAACGACGTCGCAAGGAGACAGCATGCGTCTAATGCAAACAGTTAGAAACGGGCTGCTTGTATAAAAAATCGGCAGGTCCCACGCGTTGTGGGAATCGGTTTCATGCGAAGCAGTCAGCGAGTACTTCTATACTGTATTTCATGGCTTTGAGCCAAGCGTTACGAGGTGGATCGACATGTTTCTGTAAGTGTAGTAGCTGTGTGCATATCGTGGGCTTACTAGGCGCGTCGACAACACTGGAATTCGAAGGGTAACTTATGGTGCGACGTAACGTCAGCCCTCACGTTAGAGTAGATACGTCAGTATTATCAAAAGTAAGTGCCCTTGATGGTTCAGTCATGTGAATATCATATGTAACTTTTGTTAATGAATTCCTCCGGGGTTGAGCAATCCTTCAATATAGCTTGCTGAATAATAGCATTACGAATGTAATGTTTATTATAGCTATAAAAGTGGAGCCAACACTGGAACCACTGAAAATAATCTGATATGACACTGTATCGTAGGAGCACATGTAGTGTTTATTGCTTTCTTGTAAAATTAGATAGCCAGCACCACAACCACAACTGACGTCGCACGACATTACGCCTGCATAACCCGTTTTCCCAAACCAGTTTATAGATCTGGCGTCGCTCGCGTAGAATACCTGATTGCCACGCAGAATGCTTGGGTTCGATTCCTGCTGGGATACTAATTCTTATTCTTTCCATTCGTCGGCTCAACGCTGCAGATATCGGTTTTTCTTAGCGCTCTCTCATTCAAATTACCCATGTCTGTTCTCTCCGTTCCTGGGTAGATATAAACTGTCAGTCACCTGTGGCGCATACCCGTACACCGCGGCCCGTGGTAAACGGGTATGTGCCACACGTTTCTGGATTAAAGGGTTTCACGACGTATGCGACAGGATTTTCACGTTATTCATGTCATGACCCGACAGTCATATTCATCAAATCCTCTTACCCTCCCATGCCAATTTTGGTCTACACCAAGTGAAGCAGGCGATCATGAGAGCACCCAGACGTAGGCGAATAGATAGATAGATAGATAGATAGATAGATAGATAGATAGATAGATAGATAGATAGATAGATAGATAGATAGATAGATAGATAGATAGATAGATAGATAGATAGATAGATAGATAGATAGAAACGCTCAAAGTGCGAAAGTATCGATAAGGAATGCTGGGCAATTAAAAGTGAATCAAGTGTTGGAATCCTCCGTCATCTCTGCGGAGCTAAATGGGTTGGTACTACGGCAACGGTGTCAAACACGCGGCCGCGGATATTTCGCTAGCGGCCCGGCCGGCACATGACCGTCTTCGTCCGATATTAAATTTTTTTCTTAGTAATAAGCATTTTATTAAATAAGTATATTCATGTGCTACACAGACACGACTGGTCTCAAGCCTCTTTTTATGAGGCACCCCATGAGGGCACCATGTGTCGAAATAGACCCGTGAAATAAAAGTTTTATACTTCAGGCTCGACGTCCAGATTTTATTCATTCTGGAGAGTGTTAAGATCTCCTTCAGAAATGACCTACATATGGGGAAGGCTGCCTTTCAAATGGCAATGTTAGCGGACATTTTGTACAGAGAATGTTTGACTGACTCGGGATGCCGAGAGCGGAGGAAGCAACTCTCAGGGTGTGAGGCGGTGTACAGCTCGATTTTTGGAAGTGAAGTACTCGGACAATAACAAAAGACTTCCCACTTTATCAACGTTTTGCGCGAGGAGCTGGAATATATCGTAGCGAAAGTAGCGCCCTTTAAGCAATATCGTTAATATGCTGGAGGCTAGGAGGTTTCACCGCGAGAGAAGAGCTCTCACGTTTTAAAACGGAAAGGTGGGCAAGTTGGTTTGACCTCACTGTGAGCCAACTGTTCTACAATGATCTCACATTTTGTCAACAGATTGTTTACGTCAGCTCATTCACGACTAATTTTTGATCCAAAATAAACTTCTCAAGAAACGTGAAGAAATGCTTGAGAAATGTTGTAAGCAACTCATCATTACCTTGAAGTTACATGAAGACAGTGTTGCATATACAGACTTTTGCCAATATTAGCTGCTGCCTCATGAACATTCAACTACACAGTTTAAGTTACTGTAAAATATTTCAGTTTATTGAGAAAAAATGTGCCCGTTTTGACTTGGTTAGGCAAGTGAGTTGTGTAAAGGCTGCGTAAGGCCTCTACTCGAGATAAGTTGATCGAAATTATCGAAGACAACTTCCCACCCAGTTACAGAAAGCAGTGGAAGACATTGTGTCTTAAAATATATCATGCTTTCAAGGCATGTTAGTGTGTCTATAAACTTCTCAGCTCACAAGACATTGTGATGCACAGAAAGTAAAGGACTTGTTAGAAAAACCACTTATGTATCATGTTCCTGAAGCTTCGGAGTTTGTAATCTGTCAGCATGCGCTACTTATTAGTTGTGTAAGACTGTTCATACAGTATGTGCTCATTTCACGAAAACGACCGAGAGGCCTACAGATTCTCTACGCCAAGCGAACGATTCTGTTTTTTAGGGAGCGAATCCGGCTGAGCTAGGCTGAGTCGTATATGGGTGAGCATGAGTAGGTGTAAGCCAGGCCGTGTAGACCTGACCTGTGTCCGAAGGAGTGCTAAGGAAAATATAATTAGTCTGAGGATTTCTGTTTATGTTATCGTAAATGAGGTGAGGTAAACTAGGCTAAAAGCCAAGCAGAAAACGGTGTCAACTCACCCTTGTGTCGTTGTAGTACATCTCGAGCCTGTGTCCAGGAACCACGTTGCGCTCGTTGACGTGTCGGATGGCCAGCCGTGCCGCGGCCCTCTCGGCACGACCACCTCTCGCGGCCTCGCAGCTGCCCGTAAGTTCAAATAGGCCGAGCAGGTACACCGTCTTGCGCGCCTCACCGTCATCCACGGATGAAAGAGGCTGGAATGGTTCACGATACTCGAGCAGCGGTGCAGAGTCGTTTTGTAGTGGTAACAAGTCGTAGCGTTCGTCCAAGGATGACAGCCGCTCGTCTTCCCCGCCGCTATCAGCGACACTGGCGTTGACCGGGCTGAGCACCAGGGTGGTGCCATTGAAGAAGACGTCCCAGGGTCCCGTCTCGTTCAAGCCGTCGTAGTAGCTAACCGACGGCTCACCCGCTAGCGCCCGCACAAGAGGAGGCAACACGAGAGGAGGGCGCCGCACGGCAGACGCCTCGTCGTCACCACCATGGAGACTGGCCGAGCGGATGGCCACGTGAACCAAGCATCCCACCACCGATGACAGCAGCGAGCACGTGGAGACACTCGACGACACGGCCGCTACGAGCGACGAGGACAGTTATCGCGCCAGACGCCGAGGCACGCACACTGCCGCGCGCACTGGTGGCCGCCGTCCCAGAGAGTTCGACGGCACGTCTTGCGACATGGTCGTCGTCTCTGTTCGCTCATCTTCGTCGACGCGTGCGCGCTAGATTTTTCTCTTCATCCGTCGTAGGTCTTCTTCGTCACCCAGATCGGGTGTGATTAGCCGCTGGCCGCTCGTTCTGCCAAAATGAAATGGGTCTTCGCAGTTGCGGGACTAGTCCGTGTCAAAACAAAGCACGGCGTGGCGCGCAGCTGCCTTATCCGCACATCTAATATTTCGTGAGACAACAAGGCAGTCGAGTGCTCCCGTGGAGCGTTTCTCGAACGAAATTGCCGAGCCTTACGTCGGGGACCAGTCGGGAATGTCGTCGGCATGAACAGAACGAGTTTCTGTGTCGAAACCAAACTTCAAGGGCTTAAAAATAGATCAGTACAAATGCGAAAAATGATGCGTCGAAGCCTACTGCAGGGATCTAGTTCGCATACCACGTTTTCTGAAGGAAACATTCAGTCTAGAAATTCGTATAAAACGTCTAGACGCGTGCTATACCTTCGTAGCTGTCCGTCTGCGTTTTACTTAGTCAACAACATAGCATCAACGGTAACATTTAATTCTGCATATCAGAAGTTACCGCAGGAACGTGACAATAAGAAACACGTAGACAGCGCAGCCACAGTTCTTAGGAGCAGGAACCTAAGAGAAACATCGCGCCAGGTTATTGCAACAGTTCCCGTTTTGCTTGGAAGAGGTTTTGAATTGAGCGTTGCTTAAATGGGCTGTCTCTGGACAGCATTCGTTTAGAAAAAGTGCATGTAGATGTCGTTATTGTAAACAGCTTGCGCAGTAAAGGTCGGCAAGCCTTGAATGCCTCAACGCAGCAATGCCATCGGGTATAGACGTGAAGTAGATGAAAAACACGAAGGTTATTATCTATTGAAGAACTTTCCGCCTAGCGCCGTGAAGGCGCTGGTATTCTTGGCCGTTCTCGGTTCTAATGGAAGGGCGTTGCAGTCAAACGCTGTGCGTGACCAACCACAAAGGGGTGCGTGAGCCAGGCCAAAACTGTTCGTCTTCACGATACCTCCGCGTACGGGGTCAGTGCAACGTTCAGTGCTATGGTGGGAGAGAGCTGTTTACTTCAAGAAGGAAATGCACACAGCGTCCTCTACGTGCCCCTGTCACGCTACCCGAATATCGCTGGGAACGACGCCAAGAAGTATAAAGCTACTACGTATATGTAGGAATAAGGTTTTGTTTTTATACCACTTAGAGAAAAGCTGTAGATTATGCTAATACATCAAGAATAACTATAATGTAATTAATTTCTTGAGAAATTGTTTTTCTGTCAACTTGTCTACACAGTGCAACAATTTACCCGTGTATTACAATACAGTGAAACTTCTGAATAATAAATAGCGGGCCGCTCAATTTCACTCATTCATTTCTGAATGAAGAACAATTTCTTACGGCCTCTTGCGAGAATGTCATCGTGCCAGTTCGGTTAGAGCGGAAGAAGCAAAAACATACGACTGATAGCAGTGATTAATTTTAGCAGATAAATTTCGAGGTAGTGGGCTTTCCTACGACAGTCGTAGTATGAAGCTCCGCTCAAACAAACTGACTAGAAAGCGACGGAAAACTCGCGTAGCTCCACAAGCGGATGGCCTCAACGATGTCTTTCTTCAGCAGAGGCGCCACACTATTGCGCTTTACTAGCAATAAAGCCAACGGGTTCAAAACTGAGACGCAGAATAAACTGTAAAGTTCAGAGAGTGCCTCTTGACAAAGTGCTCAGAATGCTGCAGTGCAAGCCACAATGTGAAGAGAAAGACCTTGCGCGACTTGCGAGTATTGACCTGCGAGTGATACCGGAGCGCCTCATCTGTGTGCGTCCCGCGCGCTACTTGCCATTGTGTTGCATTGTTTCACGCCTTTCGCTTCTCTTAAGCTACTTAACAGCTCGACCGGCAAGCGAATTTGAGGCATGTTCAATCTCGAAAGCTCGCGAATTCCTTCCTAATGCCGAGTTGCAAAGAAAATGAGTGATGGGATCACTGTCATGCCCCGTAGAGTCGATGAGGGTAGGATAGCGGAAGAGAGGAACCCTAACCATGCGTGCCAACATTATAGTGTGACAAACAGGATGTTTTTGAGGCAACAACACTTTTTGCTGACCACGGCAGCAGCTTGCGTTCTCGTGTAAAACCTTGCATGAACAACGCACCTCAGATTTGTGACACAGCCATGGCGCGCACGCCACAAGTTATTTGTTTTTCTTAAAATTCGATAAAAATAACGTCGATAATCGGTTGTATACACACGTGCGATGCCGCCGCAAGAGCTCCGACGCGCAGAAAAAAAAAAAAAAAAGACGCCAGATCACTGAAATCAAAAACTTATCTTGATCCCGTCACGTCGAGAGGTGGCCTCAGAGGTTAATAAACGAGGCTCTGAAGAGCACCCGCATCAAGTCGTGATGGGTGAAAACACTCACACCATGGTTGCACAGCTACAAGAACAGGTCAAGCAAGGGGGAAGGAACTGGTATCGTTGGTACGGACACACACACAAAGAAGCACAAAATCCTCACGACGTCGCCCACAAGCGCATTCCCATGAAAGGGGTGAGAAGTCGATTGACTCGAGTCAAAACATTCAACTTTGGTGCTCGACCCAACCATCATGACGTGGACCGGAACACTGACGTAGTCATGGCGTTGCACGCTGCCAAAGTACTTATTCACGTACGAAAAGAAAATCGAAGCAGCAGCTCAGAGAAGAAAACACGCACCAAGGTTGTGCAGCTGCTACGCGCCGGGCAGTAAACGGCAAAGATTCGTTCTGGAACCGGCTCGCCTGTCGCTCACGGCCACCGTCGCTGTGCGTGTGAGCAGCGACTTGGAGCGCGCGCGAGTTGCGCTGGAGGAGAGGAGACGCGCGCACGACGCTTTCTCGCGAACGGAGCGCCACTCACCGGCAGCGCCGGTCGGAGCGGCCCGGATGGCCCGGCCTACAGGCGACGGCTGAGAACTCTGTTCGCTGACGCCTTAGGCGGGACGAGTGCACGGCCTGCCAGACATTCGTATTATTTACTCTTGCCACCTTAATCACGCTGACGATAGAAGAGTGATATTGCTTTCTGACGGTAAGTACGAGGCCGCATAAAGGTTGGGTTCGCAGGCGTGGTAACTATTTCGATGAGGGTGAATTGAGGAAAAAAAAGAGTAGTTGTATATCAGTTTTTGGGGAGAACGCATGTTTACATCATTTTACTGCATTATTGTATTCGAAGGCTGTGGGTTCTGATCCGACCGACGAAAAGGGCGATTTTTCGTCGCCTTTAATTCATGTCAATTTACCACATTATTACTACACTGCAGTTAAAGACAACAGTTAATTGCCCCTATGTCTTCCCTGGCCTAATTGTCTGTTAGATTGACTTGGTTGTGCCTTACAAAGAAATGAGCCCCTCAAAGAACTCCCCTTCTTTCGTACTCCACTGAGGCATCGAATTTTCATGACGTTAAATCCTGGAATTCGAATTAGTCTGTAACCACAGCTTCCAAAAGCATACGGACAAACAATGCCGTCAAGTGAGTGCGTATGCACGTGTACAAATAAGAAAGTATGCAGAGGAATCTCTGCTAATTGGAGAGCACGGCGACGATCGTTCTTGTCAGTACTGTATGCAAATTCGTTGCCTACAGACCACCTCGAGAAAACTTGTGTCTCTGGCGCCAAACGAATTCAAGGATGTTCGAGTCAACCCCCGCAAGAATGTCTTGGCCATCGATGTTATACACCATGCATCTCTGCTTGCTCTGACCATGCAGGGTCACATACTTCGACGGTACCAAGGTCCGAGCTCACACTCCACTTAACAAGGACATGGTGGTAGGTGTAATATACGACGTGACATCTGCATTCCTTGTGGCGACCTTCCAGTGCTGATCAAGGCAGTTAGTGACCATAGCAACATCCTCCAAGTCTCATGTCTGGGCAACTCGCGCTGCGCAAAGACTGTCTTCAAAGGCGACATATTGCCATCCCAAGTGAAGGTGGGACACTTTTGTCACGAGGTCCGTCATTTACACCAAGACCACTCGAGTGCAGTAAATGTAAGAAAATGGGCCATGTGAGCGGAGTTTGCAGGACGATCTGGCCCCACTGTGCAGAGCCATACAATGCGGAATCCTGCCGAGCAACTGCCCTGAAATGTACAAACTGCCTTGAATCGCACGAAGCTTTATCAAGCGACTGTCATTAGTGAAAACATTTGCAGTGGCTTAGCTCGGCTGTGCCAGGATATACGTAGCGTTAGCAAAGGTTCAGCTGATTATTCTTAGCTTTCCAGATTGTCTAGGATTATTAGCCTTCTTCTGTTCATTCTTCGTACGCTGAACCGCTAATTGCCAGGCAACTACTTCGGGATCCGATGAGATAAGCTTCTCGGCTCTTCTGCGCCGTTGAGCACATTTGCGCTCTCCTTGTCCATGGCGTTACCCACCTGTAAACGCCAGTCAGAGGCGCTATCAAGCGGCTCCAGCGTAGTGTCAGACGGCGACTGCACAGCAAAGGCGAATAGCTGCGTGCGCGCCGGCGCCAGTGTGTCTGCCATGGGTACGACGTCACTCCTCTCGAATGCGCAGACCAGGAGTGGCGAGTCGCGCGCGGCGGTGGCGGAGTCTGCGCGCGCGCCGGCGCCAGTGTGTCTGCCGCGGCTACGACGCCACTCCTCCCGAACGCGCAGACCAGCACGGCGGAGAGCGCGTGAGATGCCGGCTTCGGTGAGCCAGCTGAGTGACATCACTGATCCTCGCGCATGCGCAGCACGGCTCATGAGCATCCACGCGAAATCGGCTCCGGCTAGGCAAATGTAGACAAAGCTACAAAAAGGATGGAGTGTCTTGAAACAGATGGTACGGGACGGCTGAACGCACAAAGAGGCTGCGTTATTGTGAGAACTAGACAACGACGCTCGCGCAGGCGACAAAGGCCTAAGACTACTGCTGCCCAATCTGGACGGCCACCGCGATCTCCTATTCCGACTGACTTCTCATAAGTGACAGCTACCACCACTGTCGCCACCACCACTGCCCCAGCATCACAATCGGAGAGCCCAACAAACGCAGATGCTTTGAAAGCTGCGGCGGATGTCGCGTGGCCAATACCACCACTGCGCACTCATAAAGAGCCGGTGAAGAATGTCCCGCAGTCCACTTCATCGTCCATAGATAATTACCACGACGAAAACCTACGAGTCCTCGCTTTGTTGACGTCTCTCATGACCACGATACGCACTCTCCTCAACAGAATGACAAGTCCATCGGCTCTGCGAACAAACAGCGCGAAAACGGGACTAAGCCGAAGGAACAACACAAGCGCTGTTCCTTTGACTTAGTCCCGTTTTCGCGCTGTTTCCTCGCCGTATCATGCATCAGGGAGCGTCAGTCAGCGCCGCCAGTAGCCATGACGGCGAGTGTGTATTTAAACGCTCCCACGTTTAAATACACATATACCCCATAAGTGGACGGGGGGATGGCCGCCGCAGTAGCTCAGTTGGTAGAGCATCGGACGCGTTATTCGAAGGTCGCAGGTTCGGTCCCTGCCCGCGGCAAGCTATCTTTTCGTCCACTTTTCTTTCTTCACATTTGCATTACATTTACTAATAACATCCCCTATACTTTCCTTGGCATCATTGTCTGTTAGTTCTCATTAATATTGTGTATAACAAAGAAAAACGAGCCCTTAAAAATTTCCACTTCTTTCCTTCAAACCTTGAGAGCAGGAGCGCGTGAGAATATGGGTAAGCATTGTGTCATAACTAGAGGCCGGATTTTTAGGCATTAAAAATCGCGTTTTAGGCACCGAAAAGAGGTAGGCAAAACAACACTTTAGCCTGCCTCCGACATCGTAAATATAAGCACAATCAATTTTTACAAAATGCAAATAATTTCAAGACGTGCGCGGCTTGTACCTACGACAGGTAAACAGGAAGTGTCATTGTTTATGATGGCACAAAGGCGCCAACAGTAAAACATAGCCGTGCAATTGTTCCACAAGACTGCTGGACTAATGACGATAAATTGACTTTCGACAAGCACACTGCTCAAATTCATGTTCAATGGCCACAGTCGCTCACCCGAACGTCGCACATAGTGAAACAGACGTGAAAATGAATATTTGAATGCTGATTTGAAAAGCGCTACTTTATATCTGACTGGCGCAATTAAATTAAGACATAATAAAAACAGACGTATAATGAATGACAACGGTATATTAAGAAATTAAGGACTGCTAGGTGCCACTCTGGCTGTTTTCATATATGCAGTGACATCACCCGGATCGAGCAGACGAATCGTGGGTGGAAGTGCGCATGTTCGAAGAAATCTGTTTCTATAGCACGTAGAACGTAGCCTAACAGTCACTGCGCAAACTGTGGAAACAATAGCAAACTATCACCATCTCCAGATTTTTGGATTCGAAATTGTTCCTCTTGTCACTGAGAATAAGCTCGTACGCTAAGGAATGTTCGTCGTCGACAGATGTTACTGGAGCGTAGTTGTAGTTTGGAATATTCGATGGCTTAACCGACACTGGGATCCTGGAATGCTTATCAGCAATGACTCCTGAAACTTCTTTAAGGACAGAAAATCTCTCGTTCTTGTCCAAGACCGACTGTAACTTCGTACGTGCCTTTTCGGCCACCGGTCCTTCAGGAACGGCGGCGATTCTGTTGTACATGAGGGATTAGCGCAATGTTCGCAGAGTTTGTGCCGAACGTTCAAGTTTTTTATAGTGATTTTGAGGAACCCGAAGTTGGCGCGCAAATATGGCAGGTTTCCTTAGAGGCTATCCACAAAGTGGACAGCTTGAGACTTTCCGACCATGGCACTCTCGTCACCTGGAAAGCCGTTATTCCCGGCCTTGATGTCCGAAAGGTAGCAGTTGTAGTACTCAACAGCTTCTAGCCATGTTCGCCAACGTGTGACGACGGGCTCTGGCGAAATGGGTGCGTAAGGCAACATCTTCAACGAGCGCACACGAGAGGGCGCGTTCAGGAACAGAACCTTGGCTTTTGTTTTCTGGGAGTTGGTTGAAGAGGAGCAGGTTGAACCCCATAAAGTTCCGAACAGTCAATGCTGCCCGGTAACATGAATAACGGTCCCGAACTGCACTGGAATGCGAAACTTGAGGCTAAATTGTTTATATAGGTGACAGTCTTGATATAGGCATAACAACGGGAAAACTAATAGCAAGCGACTGGAGTAAACGACGATAACATCTCAGTGACAGCGTAGCGGACAACAGCCAGCGTAAAACAGAGGCATCCTGTTGCCAAATTGGCAACCCCTCCTCGTTTACTTGCTGCGAAATTTTTATTCGCATCAGGCCAGTGAGGCAAGAAAGACGCAGCTTGAATTGCGTGAAGCTGTTTACTGCCGCCAAGCACACTGCGTACGCCAGCGACCTTCGGCGCTTCCTGGACGTAGTGCCCTTGGAAAGTCTCCTATCAAGATGTTTGCTCGAAGTACGAATGTCTTTAATTTCGCTGTCCGCTTTGCATAACCCTTCTCTTTTTGTACTGCGTAAAAATGTAATAGTTAATGTAGACCACGTACAAACAATGGCTTACAGATACTAGCATCATCACGAGACCTCCTAAACAATAACCGCAATATTGCCACACGCGCTCCTTTCTTTCTATGTTTTACGTTACCGACCCCTTACACGTGTTAGTACTGCCTTGCGCAGGGTGCGCCAGAATGTCTGGGAACGTTCCAGATTGTAGTAGATCATTTTGTTAAGATTGCGCACATGACGCGAACAGTCAAGTTTGTTCCAGACTAGCGCGACCACCAGCGATAAGGCTGGAATGTTCGCTGCCGCATGTATAATGCCGACACGTCTTGCCGCGGTTCAGTTTGTCGACGGCTGACGCTCCGTTCGCCGCTATCAGTGTACAGTGTGTATTGCTGCAGTTTTATTTCCGTTTCCCGTCCACAAGTTCGGCCAAATAAAAGACTTTCATCTTGGACACACCGGCTGCTGCCTACGTCGACGTCACGACCCCGTGACTATATTAAACTTATTGCAAGATAGGATCTCCCCAATACAATTTAAAAAGCAAGCTAAGAAAGTATTTTATCATTGTTTTGCATCGTGTTGCTTGATCCACTTGCGATTGAAAATACCACATGTAGCTTGTTCCTGATTTAATCAGAAGCTTACAGAAGAATGGTTGTTTTCTTGTGTATTGTTTCATGCGCCTTTTGTAGCTGTACGATTCACAACATGAAAATGCTGCCGGCGCTGTCTGGGTGACAGCCTAGTCAGGCACCTTTCGGGCATTTTCACCCGCCGTGCTGGTCTCGTCGTTACGGTGTTTCACTGCTGACCCGAAGGTAGCGGGATCGAATGCCGGCGGCGGCGTCCGCATTTCGATGGAGACAAAATGCCAGAGGCCCGTGTACTTAGATTTAGGCACACGTTAAAGAACCCCAGGTGGTCGAAATTTCCGAAGCCCTCCACTACGGCGTCCCTCATAATCATATCGTGGTTTTGGGGCGTAAAACCCCAACAATTACAGTCCGGGAATTTTGCTATGTCTGCTAAGACAATTTGTAAAAAAAAATGTCTTGAATGGATGAAGGGCTTTCGAAGCACAATGTGACTGCAATAAAGAATAAAAATGAAAATTAATTAAACGATGCAAGTTAACACAAATGTTGCCATAACTATCTAATCTGTTTAGCAGTGCCGTTGTCTGGGCCAGTTGGTACATGATATGTTTTCTCCTCTTGTGCTCGCGTCGTAACCTGCAGAAAGCCTTCACATTGTCGTCCAATCATTCAGGCATAACCATTTATTTACTTCAGCAGATCTCTGCTTACTTTGACTTGTCACTTATCTGATCATACAAAAAGAAAGTCTGCTCAGTTTTTATGAAATAAAGTGCCTATTAGTTCAGATCGTGGCTGTCTTATGTAATTAAAGACATTGTTCCAATCAACAAAGTTACCATATGCCCGACCAGTCACTCTAATGACTACTATTGGTAAGGCCGACAACCAGGTTAGTAACAATGCGTGACGTAATGTAACTAGCGCGTGAAAGACAAAGCCTTCTCCGTCTACATTTTCTTAAAACCTTGCGTCTGTCTTCGAGCGCTAGTTACATTGCGTCGCGCTTCACCGGTTAGAGTTGTTTATAAAGTGCGATGGCAGTCAAGAAGCCGGATTTTCTAAAAAAACCCAAGCGAGAATTATTCTAGCCATCCAGGAGGGGCGTCACTGAAAAGCGTCATTTCGTTGATGTTAAAGAAACATTGCATAAATGTGCGCCATGCGCTTCGTCCTCATGACGGCAAGTAAGCGTTGGCTCGAAAGATATTTCGCACACTATATCTATGAAGTTTTAACCACTGCACGGTACATAAACATAAAAATATACCTCGTTTTTAAAGTATTTTAACACCGTTGGAATATAACGACTGAGACACACGAGGAAATGCATAGTTAAAAGATGGACATACTTCATGCGTTGGACATTTGTATTGTCCGGTATAGAATTTCTTAATGCGAACTTTAAGCCCAGTGACGGGCAGTGCTGCATCCGGTGAAATGTGAGGCAACTGACTCTTAGTTTTCTTACAGAAGTGTGCGAATAGTGAACTTTCATCTCAATTCAGTTTATTTTGCCATCAAAACAAAATATGATAGCAGAGGAGTCCGCGGTAAAAACTATCTTTCGATAGCTTGACAACGCCGTGGACACCTACAACAAACACCTTGGCGGTATCGCAGTCGCATGAAAAGAAGGTATTGTGGGCACTAGTTATGTGCTTCTTTCTCATCTGTGCATTATCATAATCATCATCATCCGTTTGTCTCTCTGTCCTCATCGTCACCGTGTGTCATTGTCATCATCATCGAGTGTGCGCGCGCTCGGCCCATTCTCTTCCGAGGACTTGAGCTGAATAAACGTCGCGTCAACCAAGACGTCATACGTGGTGGAGGTGGATTTCGGTCCTCGGTCCTCTCCCAGCCCGCGCTCTACCCCTGGAGCTTCGTTCAGGCCGCCGCTTGCCCCTACTGTCTGGCAGCATGTCACAGAACGAGCCTGCCGGCGCTGATGCCATCTCTACCCCTCCGCCGCACGCCGTGCCTCCTGTTATCATACAGGGCCACCACCGTGACCCGCCGCTCTTCGCTGGTCTTCGTGGAGAAGACGTCGAGGACTGGCTCGATGACTACGACCGCGTGAGTGCCGCTAATCGATGGGACGAGGCCGCCAAACTGCGTTACGTCCCCTTCTACCTCACCGGCGTTGCGAAGACTTGGTACTTTAACCACGTCGTTGACTTACCCTGGGCGACCTTCCAGCGGCAGCTCCGCCATGTTTTTGGCACACCGGCCATTCGGTCCGCCGTCGCGAAGAGGACCCTCGATACTCGCCAACAACATCCCGGCGAGTCGTACACATCGTACATCGAGGAAGTCCTTGCGCTATGCCGGCGTGTCAATTCGTCCATGCCGGAATCAGACAAAGTACGCCACATCTTGAAGGGCATAGGGGCTGTTGCCTTTAATGCCCTCGCTGCTCAGAACCCAACTACCATAGCTGACGTCGTCACCACTTGTCAGCGCCTCGATGCCCTGGACTCGGTTCGTCTACAACCAGACATTGGCGAACACCCTCCTACGTCTCATAAACATCTCCGTGACCTCATAAGAGACATTATACGGGAAGAACTACAATCGATGGGCTTCTCACCTGCTTCACCGTGTTCTGCACAGTCTTCTGGACCGGTCTTGCGTGACATCATCCGGGAGGAACTCACATCCATGACCTCCCCTGCGCAGGTACAGCCACCTGCTTATCGGCCGATACCAACCTACGCCCAAGTTGCTGCCGCGTCTCCCAGCGACGTAAACACGTTACCGCTACCATACTCGTCGATTGCTGCCGCGCCCCCGGTCAACTTCCGTTCGGTGCCGCCTGACCCTTCACCTGCCCACCTGACCGCACTATCTCCGGGTGCTTCGAACGCCTTCTACTCACCACCATGGCGTTTACCCGCCCAGTATGCTACTACTGCGGGTTTCGCGGCCACATATCTCGCTTCTGCCGAAAGCGCCAACACGATGAGCGTCGAGGTTATGACATGCGTGAACGAGATTTTTCCACTGGTGTCTCTTATGGTCAGCGTTACTCGTCGCCCCCGCACCGGTCTCCGTCCCCTCCCGCGTCGAATCCACCACGGAACAGCCGATCCGCACGACGCCGCTCACCCTCGCCCTTTCACCGCTCCTCTTCTCCACTTCGGCCTGCCTCATTCGCCACCGATAATCAGTCGGAAAACTAGGTGATGCAGTTTTTGGAGGACAAACTGCATTCCAAATTAGGACTGAAATTCCTCCATCAGGCCCGTGCAACATGGTTTTTGTGGTAGTGGAAGGAGTGCATGTCGGTGCTTTGGTGGACACGGGTGCGACATTTTCTGTTATACGTGCTGATTTGTGTCAACGTTTGAACAAAGTGATGACGCCTTACGATGGACCCACGCTGGTCGCTGCCCAGGGGAACACCATTCACCCTTCCGCTTTTTGTACTGCTCGTGTTTTATCGACGGTATCCGTCATCATATCCAGTTTGCTGTCCTGTCCCGTTGCTCTCACGAACTAATTTTAGGGTGGGATTTTCTGTCATCTGCTTCCGCGGCTATTTGTTGTGGACAACGCGTCGTCCACCTCACTGACACCGACTACATGCTCACGACGACACCCAGAAGCCACTTCGTCTGATCGCTGCGGAAGACACCGAACTGCCGCCACTCCAAGAACAGATTGTCACCATTACGTCCAACGACATCGACCAAGGCGACGTGTTGGTCTCGCCTTCATCACTTTGCGCTCGTAAAGGCATAGTTATTCCGTCCGGTGTCGTTCGTTTTAGCAATGGATCGGCCCTCATCACAGCCGTAAATTCTACATCGGAGAAGATTCTCCTGGCACAGAACACCACGGTGGCCCGTGTTGCCGACCACGAGCCTGTCTTCGTCATGCCACTGCAAGCCGTCTCATCCAAAGACCCTTCGATCGGGGAGCATGCTTCTTCCTCCGCCTTTACCGCCGCCATCAGCAATGACTTGACAGCTTCACAGACGCAGCAGCTGCTTGCTTTGCTAAAGAAACACGCAAGTTCTTTCGATGTTTACTCGTCTACGTTGGGCCGCACTACCACTACAGCGCATCGAATTCAGACTGTCGGGACATCTATTGTACACCGCCGGCCCTACCGCGTGTCTCTTGCCGAGAGAAAAATTATAGAAGAAAACGTTGCCGACATGCTCAAACGTGAGGTAATACGTCCCTCATCTAGCCCTTGGTCATCTCCTGTTGTTTTGGTCCGCAAAAAGGATGGCTCTGTGCGCTTTTGCGTGGATTACCGCGCGCTCAATAAGATCACCCGCAAGGACGTGTACCCCATGCCTCGCATTGACGACGCCCTTGATTCCTTACAAGGCGCGGAATACTTTTCAAGCCTCGACTTGCGTTCAGGATACTGGCAAATTCCCATGCATGAAGGCGATAAAGAGAAAACGCGTTCGCAACCCCCGACGGGCTATACGAATTCAACGTGATGCCTTTCGGGCTGTGCAACGCGCCCGCGACTTTTGAGCGCATGATTGACACCGTGCTACGCGGCCTCAAATGGAAAACTTGCCTTTGCTACCTGGACGACATTGTTATCTTTTCGTCAACGTTTTCTCAGCACCTGCAACGCTTGGATGAAGTTTTGACGTGCCTTGCCGGCGCTGGTCTCCAACTCAACACAAAGAAATGCTGTTTTGCCAGCAAATCTATCAAGGTCTTGGGACACGTCGTTAGCAAAGAGGGAATTCGGCCAGACCCTGACAAGATTGCTGCAGTCCTTCGCTTTCCGCGCCCCGAAAGACCGAAGGAGTTGCGGAGTTTCCTTGGCCTCGCCTCCTATTTTCGTCGGTTTATCCAGAACTTCGCCTCAATAGCTGCTCCACTACACCAGCTACTTGCTTCCGACGTCCCCTTTCGGTGGTCTGAAGAATGTCAAACAGCATTCGACCTGTTAAAGGGCGCCCTCACGTCAGAACCTGTTCTCTGCCATTTTGACGAAGCCGCACCGACTATCCTACATACAGACGCTAGCGGCCGCGGTATAGGTGCCGTTCTTCTGCAACGCGACGCCTCTTCACAAGAGAGAGTGGTTGCATATGCCAGTCGCGTACTCACCGCTGCCGAGAAGAACTACACGATAACTGAACAGGAGTGCTTGGCTGTGGTTTGGTCGGTGCAGAAGTTCCGTCCCTATCTCCACGGCCGTCACTTCACAATTGTTACGGACCACCACGCCTTATGCTGGCTTTCTACTCTGAAGAACTTGTCCGGACGCTTGGGTCGGTGGATTCTCCGCCTGCAGGAATATGACTTCGACATAATTTACAAGTCTGGTAGAAAACATCAAGACGCCGACGCACTTTCTCGCTGCCCGCTTCCTACTACCCAGATCAGCGTTAGCGAGACCTCGGCCGTCACTTCTACCGCAGTTCCTACGCTCGCCTCAATAGGCCGTCTATTCTCGGACGACAATTCAACATTTCGCTCCCGCCAGATGTCCGATCCATACTGCAGGCGTATTATGGACCAACTTTCGGGAGCCTCCCATCCACCTAATGCGCGACTTCGTCGTCAACTCCTGCAATTTAAGCTGGGAAATGGCGTTCTCTACCGCCACATTTACCATCCTGACGGTCAACGCTGGGTTCCTGTGCTACCACGCGCTCTTCGACTACATGTGCTTAAAGCCTTCCACGATGATTTGACTGCTGGCCATCTTGGTTTTCGAAAAACTCTGGACCGCATTCGATGTCGTTTCTACTGGCCTGGCATTTCTACTAGTGTAGCGCGGTACGTCGGTTCCTGCTTCCCATGCCAGCGCCGTAAACTCCCGACATCTGCACCTGCCGGGCCTCTACAGCCAATTCCGTGCCCCACAATGCCATTCGAGGTTGTAGGTGTCGACCTTTACGGGCCTCTTCCCGTCACATCTACTGGCAAAAGATGGATAGTGACCGCCGTAGACCACTTGACGCGCTACGCTGAGACAACCTCTGTGATTACTGGCTCGGCTGCGGAAGTTGCGGACTTCGTTCTTCACGCCATAATACTGCGTCATGGGGCTCCTCGTATACTGCTTAGCGACCGTGGAAGGGTGTTCCTGTCACAAATGTTATGAAGTACTGCGCGCTTTCGGAACTACTCACAAGACAGCTTCAAGCTACCACCCTCAGACCAATGGTCTCACCGAGAGATTTCATCGTACTCTTGCTGACATGATAGCTGTCTACATCCAACCAGACCACAAAAACTGGGATACCCTGCTACCATTCCTCACCTTCGCCTACAACACGGCCGTTCAGCGCACAACCGGCTACTCGCCGTTCTACCTCGTTTACGGACGTCCCCCTGCTACCTTTCTCGACGTTTCCCTCTTCAAGAGCGAAGACTTCAAGAGTGAAGACTACATTTCTCGATTGGCCCAGTCCCGCCATCATGCTCGCATCAACACGGAAGCGAGACAACAAGAGCGGAAGATAATTTACGACGCATCCCATCGCCTTGTATCTTTCCGACCTGGTGACGAGGTGCTGCTTTTGACACCTATTCGCACACCTGGTCTCTGACAAATTTCAACCACGCTTCATCGGGCCGTACATAGTTTTGGAACAGACTTCGCCTGTTAATTATCGTGTTACACCACTCGTCATCCCAACAGACCGCCGTTACCGCAGCACCGAGATTGTACACGTTGCTCGCATGAAACCCTTCACGCGACGTTCCTCATCACCTTGACTTGCAGCGGCCAGGATGTCCGCTTACACGTGGGGGAAATTAGTGTGGGCACTAGTTATGTGTTTCTTTCTCATCTGTGCATTATCATAATCATCATCCGTTTGTCTCTCTGTCCTCATCGTCACCGTGTGTCATTGTCATCATCATCGAGTGTGTGCGCGCTCGGCCCATTCTCTTCCGAGGACTTGAGCTGAATAAACGTCGCGTCAACCAAGACGTCATAGTATAAAGAACGCTTCACATAGTGGAAAGCGGTAATACAATATGAGCTGAACAATACAAGGAAATGCAACAATAAGCAGTAAAGAAAGAACATTCTAATACAACTCCGTGATTTATGTCGCGGATACAAAATGAATGCAAGCAAAATACAACATCACGCACAGTGTATAATTAGTTTAGTGTACATGGTCATCATCTGATAAAAAAATTCGGCAGATCCCACGTACCGTGGGACTCGATGTTATGCGAAGCATGCGGCGGGTAGGTGACTGTGGCGTAACTTTTTACTGAGCGACACGTTACAAAATGACGCTAAAGATTTGTATAAATTTGATACGCACACATATATAGTTGAAGAGCCGCATATGTGTTATATAACCAGTTGTTTACGGTTGGGTAACGCTGCCAATGGCAACGTGGGTATTACAAACACCAGAAGGGGTAAGCTGATATGTAGTGCTTATACGTGTCCCGAGAACGCACGCACGTTTCACGAACCCGTGTGCATGTGTGCAAGAAGTTCTTTACAGTTCATGAACAAGGGCATCATCACCGTGATCAGTGAGCACCAGCAGCTGGTCATGACTTGTTATAGGATCCGGTAGTGATCGTGGTGACGAGGGGCGCATGTGTAGTGAGGTATGTGGTATACTAGAGCTGTTGGAATTCGTGGATGCCTCGGTCATTTCGTCGACAAATTGTCTGTCGACAGAGCCGGCGACATGTCGGAACCTGAAGCCACCCTTCGCGTTGGTGAGGTATAGGCCGTCGAGGCTGGTAGGCCAGGATAGTGCTACGTAGACGAACATCAGTGGATGGTGTTTGTCGTATTCGTAAACTACCTGGGCGTATGTGGCCTACGTAGCCTAGTGTACAAAGCGGCTGTCAATCAATCTGACATCATCCTCGGTCAGCATGAGGCCATCGCCCAGCCTCGTAAGAAATGAAGAGGACACTGCGTCGTTCTGGTGGACGAAGTGCACTTTAAAGTGCGGTGATGTGGATATCATATGTAACTTTCCTTAATGTATTCCTCCGGGGTCGAGCAATCTTCAATATAGCTCGCTGAGCCATAGGAATACAAATTATTAGACTGATATAAAAGCAGAGCCAACACTGCAACTACAGACGTTAATCTGATATGACGCCTGTATTGTAGGATGCACATCTTAGGAGTATCGTGTAGTGTTTATTGCTTTCTTGTAAAATTAGATAGCCAGCACCACAACCACAATTGACGTTGCACCGCTATTACGCCTGCGTAGGCTGTCTTTCCAAACCAGTTTATAGACCTGGCGTAGCTCAGTGGTAGAATACCTGATTGCCACGCAGAATGCTTGGGTTCGATTCCTGCTGGGATCCTAATTTTCATTCTTTCCATTCATTGATTCAACGCGGCCGATGTTGGTTTTCCTTAACGCTCTAGCATTTAAGTTACCAATGTCTGTTCTCGCCGTTCCTAGGTAGATATAAACTGTCAATCACCTGTGGCGCATACCCATACACCGCGGCCCGTGGTAAACGGGTATGTGCCACACGTGTCTAGTGGAAAGGGTTTGACGACGTACGCGACAGGATTTTAAAGTTATCATGTCAGACCCGGCAATCATATTCGTCAAATCCTCTTACCCTCCATGCAAATATTGGTCTACCCATGTTAAGAAGGCGATCATGAGAGCACCCAGACGTAGGCGGCTAGATAGATAGATAGATAGATGTTAGAAAACGTCAAAGGGCCAGAGGTTCGCTAAGAAATGCTTCGCATTTAAAAAAATTGGGGGACCCTTAAGCTTCGCCTTTAAGAGTTGAACGCAATAGCGAAATCCGGCCCATGGTGCGCACTTCAACCACTAAGTGCATACTTATTAATGTGTATTGCTACACACACACGCACACAGACACACACACACGCGCGCGCGCGAGAATGGTACATACAGTTTTTGATCCTAATCAAGAGCCGCATGGCCTCCAAGATACACGCCGCGCGCTTGCTATCTCGGAGGCGATGAAGAGTCTCACAATGCCTCACAGATGGCAGCACATTATCTAGCGTTTGCTGTTTGCTTGATCAACGCCTTCTCTGGAAAGGCGGCATCGGCTTGATATGTTTTCCGCTAGATGGACATAGTTGTCCATTTCCTTTCTCGATTTTTCGCTCACGGATGATTTTCGCTCACAACCAACGGTCCCGACACCGGCGGCGGAATTTCTGCGACACGAGCTCTCAACGCTATCGCGTTAAATAACATAACAACATTAGGTTAACAGTTTAATCAAACAAGAACGATGCATTATGCAGTATATTAACCATCTTGGTAAAAGAAATGTTCAAAAATTGCTATTTTGTAGTGTTTTCTAGAATGATGTTCTTTCCGCATACTTCTTTAGAAGTATAATCGAATTCGAATCGAACTGCCGAATAGTAGCCAAAATATCGAATATCGAATCGAATATCGAATACAAAAAATTTCGGCAGCAGAATCCACGTACCGTGGGAATCGGTGTTATGCGAAGCATGCGGGGGATGGTGACTGTGGCGTAATTTTTCGCATTGAGCGAAACGTTACGGAATGACGCTAGAGAAATGTTGAAGTGGTATACACACACTGATATGTTGAAGAGTTGCATATTTAATATATAACCAGTTGTTTACAGTTGCGTAACGATGCCAACAGCAACATGGGTGTTACCAACGCCAGACGCGGGTAAGCTGATATGTGGTGCTTATATTCTTCAATACTGGATAGCGCGAATCCGAACAAGGCAAAAAAGTAACACAGATGAGCAGGACAAGCGTTACTCGCAACTAAGCTTCATTCAGGAAAGTTTCCATAGATATCTACACAGCCGAGTGGTACGCGCAGGCGCACTGCACGTACGTTACAGTCACAGTTGCAGTTGTTACAGTTGTTATGCCTATACTTGTCCGTTCTGACGGAGAACGCACACACGCACGAACCCACGTGCATGCGTGGAGGGGGTTCTTGACAGTTCTTGAACAAGGTAATCATCACCGTGGTCAGTGAGCCCCAGCAGCTGGATCGGCTTGTTTTTCGGATCCGTTCATGGTCGCGGCTACGAGGGGTCTAAGTACAGTGAAGTGCGAGGTATAGTACAGCTGCTGGAAATTCTGGATGCCTCTTACGATAAAATGATCTATCATGACTCCTGTCCTGGACGTGGCAGCGAGGTCTTTTGATGCCCTGTCCACATCCGTCTTTCATGCAGGGAACAGGCGATCCACTCGTCCACGTGGTCCACGTTGCGGACCACGTGGACGAGTGGATGGTAGCTGAGCGTCTTCCAGGAGGGTTCTGTGTTCAGCTTCCTCACTTTACTTACGTCGGCCGCGGTGGTGTGGCGGTTACGGTGCTCGGCTGCCGAACCGAAGGTCGCGGGTTCGATCCCAGCCGCGGAGGTCGAATTTCGATGGAGGGAAAATGCTAGATGCCCGTGTACTGTGCGATCTCGGTACTGTTAAAGAATACCAGACGGTCAAAATTTCCGGAGCCCTTCGCTACGGCGCCTCTCATAATGATATCGTGGTTTTGGGATAAAGTCCCACAATTAATATTATCGCTTTCCTTTCGTGTCATTGTGTGTGTGTGTTCACGGTTATTGCGTTGGTTGAGACTCTATCACCTGTGGCACATACCCGCAGGACATTAACTCTGGTATGCGGGTATGTGCCACACGGACTGAAAGAAAGGGTTTCATGACGTGCGCGACAGATATTTTGCGTTTATTCATGTCATGACCAGTGGATCGTGTCCGTCATACACTGGTCCCCTGCTATGAAAATTTGGTATATTTCAAGTTATGGAGACGACTTGGAGAGCGCCCAGACGTAGGCGGCTAGATAGATACGTAGATAGAAACGGCCAAAGTGCATGAGGTTCGCTAAGAAATGCTTCGCATTTAAAATTTTATTGAAAGTTCAAAGAAAAAAACAAATAAATGAAATCTCTCATGTCCTCAGCACATCACGCGGTGAGTGACTGCTACCGAAAGGCTACAAATTGTCATGCAGAAACACAAGCTGTTCCACATGACTTGGCTTCAGGCTCTCTCGCCATGATGTTACGGGGTTTACTGCAGTTGAAAATGGTAACAGGACCCGGAACTATCTTATTTACACGAAAACGTGTAAATAAGATGGATAATGACAGATTTATTACACGCTTGTTCGGGAGGAGGCCTTTAACAGCGACGCTGTTTAAGCCGGCCGTAAAAACTTGGTGTGTACAATTGTGTACGAACAACTATATCATCATGAACGGGTATGTGCCACAGAAATTGGGCAAATCTATTACTTGCCGCTGGTCCACTAAAATTGAAGAAGGCAACAGACGGGCGGCAAACACCAATTTAGATTTCTAGACAGACGTAACCAGTAATTGAGAAAAGCTTTAATAAACCGCCGGGATTGGACCCAGTGATTAACACCGTGGCCACACGTTTCAGCGCGTGAAAGCACCTGTACGGAGAGCTTGGGCGGAACGTACAACGAGAGAATACTGAGGAATACTGTGTGTGTGTGTGTGTGTGTGGTGTGTGTGTGTGTGTGTGTGGTGTGTGTGTGTGTGTGTGTGTGTGGTGTGTGTGCGTGCGTGCGTGCGTGCGTGCGTGCGCGTTTGTGTGTGTGTGTGTGTGGTGCGTGCGTGCGTGCGTGCGGGCGTGTTGGTCCACCAAAAAGGAAGAAGGCAACAGTTAGCCCAACAAAAGGCTGCGAAGCGACGGAGGCGAGCCGCGGAGGCCCCGACTACGTCCAACGAGGGAATACTATATAGGGAACGGGGAAGGCAACAGCGGCTGCGAAAACAAACCGAAGCGATGGAAGGCCTACGCCAATGACGGCGTGCCCGTAGATCTATGAGAAGTGCGAATGCTTGATTTAAGCACGAGGTTCTGTCTCTGCATTTTTGGACATCCGTGTCGTGTCTGTGACTGTCTGTGGTTTAACTCTCGAACCTCCGCGCTGAGAATCAACGTAGAAACAACCTAGCATCACCCATTTAAAGCCTAGCAGCGACCTAGAAACAACCTGGAAGCAACCAAATTAGTCTTCAGAATCGTCCAGTTTCGCTGTTTGAAGCCTTGCGCGTCTTAGTGCAAGCTTCGCCAATTTTTTCATCCACTTTAGTTCCTTTCCATTTTTGTCCTAATTACTACATTAGATTTAACACATAAAGGTAATGTGCCCTAGACCTTCCTTCTCTGTTGGTGTCTTTGGGTTGTGTCCAATAATTTCAGCAACGCATCACTGCCGCAATGCAAAAACATGGCTGATCCCTCCGTCATAGGAATCGGTATAACACGAAAGTGAAACGTGTCTTCACAGAAGTAGTGCTTATGACATATGAGAGCTTGTACAATGTCTATTCGTGTTTGGCAGCTATAGCACCGTTTGACGTGGATGCACCCATGTTGACAGCATGTCTCTATCGCGACGACTAACGCCCATGATCATGATTAAACCATTGTGGTAGCTGACGGTGCGAACTATATTTGGACACAGCGAATCGTGAATCCCGCGTAAGGATGATATCAACAAGCTCATAATCAACACTGGTACCCGGTATCGCTTCTCCAAAGTGTCGTCAATTAAGGAGAGAAACGGCACGGTGTGCGCTTTCTAGTAATGGGTAGCCGACGCCTGTGCTCATGCATACATAACCACACTGCACTTCAGCAACGCGGGAGGTAAAGGTTCGTAGCCTGAGCCGCAAACGCGTGCGTCGCTCTGGCATCTGTCTCGCAGGCCCTGCTCTCGCTCCACCAAAGCACGACATTCGCCTGTCGAAATAGCGTCATTTCTGCAACGCATATTGCAGCAGTTTTTTAGTCGGTGCTCTCGCAATTGAAGCAGTCGGCGGCAGAGAAATCCCGTTCGTGCACGTGGCAGCTGCACTACTCCGATGAGGCGACGCACGCTAACACGAATCCAAAGGCAAAGAACGTAACTGCGTCAAGGGTGCCTCGGCGACGCCAGCGCGGCCAGTCTACCTCTCTGGTATCGAGACGCTTTAACCATGACCTCCGATATCACGTGCAATCTCGGAGTAAGCGCTAGTAAGTGTCGATCGTGAAGCATTACTTCTTTTCACCTCTCACAGACGGCGGCACCGCCCCGCTCCGCCCGCCGCGAAAGAGGTGTGAAAGATATAAGGCGCGTTCGCGCCGTGCCTAGCATCTCCCGAGTTGGCTTAGTCGGTAGAGCGTCGGGCGCTTGCCGTCGCGGCCGCAACGTCGTGGGTTCGATTCCCAGCGGGGGGTATCTTTTTCTTGGTTTTTTTCTTTCTCACCCGTTGGCGTCCATTTTATCAACGTCATATCCGTGACGGATGTACTTGGTGGACCCCGGCATAAAACACTTTCGTGTTAAAAAGGCAGTAAATGCTCTTTGATCAGGACAGAGCAGTGCTATATTGATTTGGAATGGTATGTGCTCAAAGAAACGAACAGCAACGTGAAGTGGCATTTTTTCACCGACTTTTATCGTCCTTGCGTGTTTTGCCAGCATATGAAAAATCTGTTTTCGCCGCTAAAAAAGGCTTATTTATTATAGCGCAAGTATAAATATTGACCTACGTTGACCTAATATAGTCCCTTACTGCACAGTTCCCATTCACTTTTTTGCGTGGTCCGTGAATAACTCAGCGATATGTGATTCTACCTATCTCAGCACGCATTACAAACAATGTTTAAGAGAAAATTCCAACCAGTCATGGTCCCTGACATATAATTAGCTAAGCCGACTGGCCAATGGCACTTACGAACGAAAACCCATGTAAATTCGTCTCATCATCCTTATGAGCCCCTACCGAAACGGATAATCTGGTAAAATTTCTTTAAAAAATCATCTCACACTATCTCTCGTTCCTTCTGCATATGCATCGGTTAAAATTAACACAAGCGTCGAGGCATTTCCTGTTCCGAATGAAATCTCGGCACTTGTGTTAGTGCAAACGATAGCGCACGTCACAGGTGCCATTGCGAGTATACCACAAAACATATTCGAACGAGCGATATTACCTCGCCACGCTAGTCACTCATATAGTTGTCCTGGTCCACCTCGGCTTCCCACTTTACTCCGCTAGGTATACAGGGTCACGCAATGGCCCGAACAGTTATACCTCCATAACTAATACACGCGCGTTAAGCGTCGGGACATCACGTGGCCATCACCGAAGAAAGGTAAAAAGCTTCGACAGAATTTCACTGAAATGAGCCAACTGTTTGGCACTGTATGGAATAAGTCTCGAAGTGCACTCCCAAGCAGGAAGCAATATGTAGCTTGATGAACAATCCATTCATGTTTGGGGTTCTTGTGTCGCTAAGCGGGAGAGCTTAGTCGCGTGTCAAGTTACCAATTGCTGTAAATTTATCTGCAGAACTAAGACCTCAGTAGCAAATCACGGAAGTAATTATTGGATATTTACGAACAGGCTCAGTAACGTCTGCATTGAATATATTGATTTTCAAGCAATGCTTCAGTACTGAAGCTTCAGTAAATAAAATATCGTTAGTTAATTATTTGTCAAAACAAGATATTTCGAGACATTAAGTTGTCTGCATTCTGGTAACGTACCATTGATGTTTAAAAGTGTGACATGCATTATCTGAAGATATCCTACATATTGCAATGAAGACGCTGTACTTTACTCGATTAGTTGTTTGGCTGCCAAAGTATCTTTTTTCTTCATCTTTTTTTGTATACCCTCCCCCACTGTAATGCTTATTGGCACTGTGCGTAAAGAGATAAATAAATAATAAATAAATAAATAAATAATAAATGCCCAATTAATCATCAGGAAAGGACGACCGATCTACTTTGAGTGGCCCGAACCACGGAGCAGTATTGACAAGAAAAAAAAAAGCACGCCGTATAGTGTACACAAAAGGTGTCATAGCGCTTGCAGACACGGACGGGAAAGACACAACGGGACGTCCGGGACTGCTAGAGCTATGGCACATTTTGATGCATTTAACCAACTCGCCCAAAAAGCCACTTTGTATACACGAAGTCGAACACACTGATGGCTAAACTCCAGTCTTCCCGACCGCGCACTCTTCCCGGCTGTGTGGCTTACAGCAACATACTACCAACATAATGGGAAACCTAAGAGAAATATTAAAGTACTATCATCAGCAGCAGCATGCAGCAGCATGACTGCGCCCGCTGCAGAGCAAAGGCCTTCCCCTGTTTCGTTAATCAGCCCGGTCCTGTGCTTGCTGCTGCCACGTTATCCCCGCAGACTTCTTAATATCATCTGCCCACCTTACTTCCTGCCTCCCCCTCGCGCGCTTGCCTTCTCTTGGAATCCAGTCGGTTACTCTTAACGGTTCTAGCCTTCGCGATTCATGCCCTATCCATGTCCATTTCTTCTTCTTGATGTCGACTGAGATATCCTTAACACCTGTTTGTTCCCTGACCCACTCTGCTCTGTTCCTGTCTCTTAAAGGGACACTAAAGAGCAAAACAATTTTTCTCATAATTATTTATTTATTTTATTTATTTATTTAGTTATTTATTGTACCCTCAGGGCCCGAAGGCATTACGGAGGGGAGTGGGGATACATAAAGAATACAATAAACAGCAAATCACAAAGGAACAAAAAAAGCAAAAATACAAAGTGGCCGGCAGAAACTCACAAGACAAAAAAAAAGGAAAACTAGCAGCGGGAATACACGAGAACAATTTTGATAATGAGAGAAAAAAATATACAAAGAGTAACAAGCATAAATATTCACAAGATAGCAATTGTTTTACGAAACATATTAGTATCTGCTATGCCAGCAATGTCATGGGGAAGGGCATTCCAACTGACACAAGTTCTGGGTACGAATGAGTCATGAAAACATTAGTGTGACAAGATGGAATCCCAACTTTATTGCGGTGATCAATGCGAGCTGATATGTACGAGGGCCTTGTGAGTAATTTGTTTTTCAGATAGTTGTTGTAGTAAATTTTGTGAAAAAGACATAATGAGGCTACAGACCTGCGATGAGAGAGAGGAGGGAGGGACAAACTTAATTTCATGGTGGTTACGCTACTTGTTCGGTGATAGTTAGAGAGTATGAAACGACAGGCACGGTTTTGCACAGCTTCCAAGTCTGAAATGAGTGAATCAATGCCAGGTCTCCAGACTGATGCAGAGTACTCTAATTTCGAGCGAACCAGTGTTTTATAAAGCAGTAATTTTATTGAACTGTGTGAATGAGAAAAGTTCCTGAGAACATACCCAAGCATGCGATGGCGTTTTTATTATATGATCGATGTG
>NW_023614354.1:0-80001 GCF_013339695.2 Rhipicephalus sanguineus
ATCTACAGCGCATCCACAGCCACTATAGTCCTTCATAAAAAAGCGACAGAATCCTAATAAAGAAGGGCGTACGACAGGAGACACGATCTCTCCAATGCTATTCACGCGTGTTTACAGGAGGTTTTCAGGCCCCTAGATTGGGAAGAATTAGGGAAGAGTTAATGGGAGTATCTCAGTAACCTGCGATTCGCTGACATTGCATTGATGAGTAACGCGGGAGACGAATTACAGCTCATGTATACTGAACTGGATACGGAAGTAGAAGAGTAGGTCTGAAAATTAATATGCATAAAACTAAAGTAATGTGGAACAATCTTGGCAGAGAACAGCGCTTTGCGATAGGCGGCGAGACGCTGGAAGTTGTAAAGGAGTACGTCTACTTAGGACAGGTAGTAAACCGCGGAGCCGAACCCTGAGAGTGAAATAACTAGAAGAATAAGGATGGGATGGGGCTCATTCGGCAAGCATTATCAAATCATGAATGGTAGTCTACCACTATCTCTCAAGAGGACGGTATATAACAGCTGCATCTTACCGGTACTTACCTACGGAGCAAAACCTGGAGACTTACAAAGAGGGTTCAACTTGAATTGAGGAGGACGCAGCGAGCGATGGAAAGGAAAATGATAGGTGTAACCTTAAGAGACAGGAAGAGAGCAGAGTGGGTCAGGGAACAAACGGGGGTTAAGGATATCATAGCTGAAATTAAGAAGAAGAAATGGATATGGGCCGGGCACGTAGCACGTCGGCAGGATAACCGGTGGTCATTAAGGGTAACTGACTGGATTCCAAGAGAGGGCAAACGCGTGAGGGGAAGACAGAAAATTAGGTGGGTAGATGAGATTAAGAAGTTTGTAGGTATAACGTGGCAACAGAAGCACAGGACCGGGTTGATTGGCGGAACATGGGAGAGGCCTTCGCCCTGCGGTGGGCGTAGACAGGGATGATGATGTCATAGCTGCGTTCGCTATCTATCTATCTATCTATCTATCTATCTATCTATCTATCTATCTATCTATCTATCTATCTATCTATCTATCTATCTATCTATCTATCTATCTATTCTATCTATCTATCTATCTATCTATCTATCTAAATAACTTTATTTAGTTGCTACGGGAACGCGCTTTATCTGGTCGATCGCGTCTCGCGAGTGTCCTCACCTAAAGAGTATATATCTTACACCGTGACCTGTAGTCATAGCTTAGAGACTGTTTCCAGGTGTTTGTTACGTACTACAATCCGGACGTACCCTGGCCGATACTGCGGCGGGCCTGCGGATTGTCGCGCCATCTGGGAGCGGCAGTAAAAACACTAGATCGCCGCGGCAACGTCACTGCGTGTGCTCCTCGGAGGCTGCTTAACGCCGCACGCAGCGCTGGCGTGTGTCGCGAGCGTTTATTAGTTTATTTTTTGGTCAACAGGTGACGAAACAATCAGCAGACCCCCCTAGTGTTCCTGTATATGCTATCGCAGGTAGCAGAGTTGCGCATACCTCTTCCTTTCGCCGCTAGCGCCGCTTAGAGTCACTGGAAAATTTTTCTAGCGACTCTAGCGCCGCTATTCGGCCAGCGCCGTCAAGTGGTGCAAAATGACGTGAATGTTCAATTTCGCCGGTGCGAAGCCTACTTTATGAACACGACGCGGTGCGGCTCCCGCGCCGACTTTTCCGTCATTTCCATCACCATTGCTTTATCGAACAGTGTAAGAAGTGGTTAATGATAAATGTCACTTTGTCCGTGGTCGCCAGCGTAACCGTCCGCGCAATTGTCTTCTGGCGACAATCACTGATCGGCTGGCTCAGGCGGCCGAAACGCACTACCTGATTGTCGACCATACGTGCGTGAAGATACTTTCAAACGCCCTTAAAGACAATAGTTCGTGCCTCCCGGCCAGGGGAGACAAGGTCGTGAGCATGCGGAAATAATCGCACCATTTTCTCACCATTTTTTGTTGCGAGGTGGCAACCGAACTTTGGAGCTGTTCGATCGTGGCATGCATGAGAAAGCTGTGGTGGTGGGATCGGCCTCCGCTGCAATATTCTCTGAGCACGCGACTCAATAAACGGACGCACTTTTGCTCAGGGTCTAGCCGTATGCAGCTTCATTAAATGCATTATACCTTCGGTTTACTTTGGACACCTTTGAATAAAGTTAACATTTAAATCGCTTAATCACACTTAATTAACTCCGTCACCTTTAGTTCACTTATGGGCCTTCGATTCACTTTAATTCTCATTTGGTTCGCTAATTCACACTTTGTTGTGCGTATGAGCCACTGCTCTACGCCCTGTACTGCACCCGGGATTGGCCGAACGCTGTAAAATTGCTGTTGTACGTGTCGTTACAGCTCCGCTGCAAAAGTGTAGTCTTGCTCAGCGGGTGCGAATAAGTGTGAGGCATGTCGACCGCGCCGGAACACCGCGTCGTATTTGCCTCCTGCGCGAACGACGAGTGGCTTCACTGCGCAGCCGTTGAACATAATGGCGGACCTATGCGCAACTGTGCCCGTAGGGAGCATATACAGTAACTCTACCCCCGCTATTTCGGCTAATGGTGAGCTCAGATTTTGATACATGCGGCCTATGGGGAGGTTAGAAACTCGCATGATTGAGAACTCTGCCTGTAGCAGCTGGAAGTAGCCATCTTGTATGAACAGCGAAGTAGCCTGCGTCGTATTTGTTTCCGCTGCTGTATTCGGAAAGCTGCCGTATATTTTGTCGGTTGCGTAAGGATTGGAATGAGACTTGAGGTCGACGCTGTCTGCTTAGCTGTTTATTTAGCCGTCTACGTTGAGTATTGGTACCAAGGAGGTTGAAAAAAATTAACCTCCTTGATTGGTACACACCTTAAGTCGTCAGAAGCTTTACAGCTAAGCTGTCTATGGTTAGGATCCGGAATTTTATGGCGTCCGCGCGGAACAACTCACCCCTAAAAGTGAGAGTGAAGGACCCAACCAAAGCAAGCACATATCACCGCTAGCATCGGAGCTCGGTTTACCGGGAAACCTGTGTTTACGACAACGGGTCCCTCTCAATGTCTGGCATAGCGCGTGACGTAGTGGGAGCCTGATAAGGCGACCAATGAGAACTCTTCATGTCATTTCGCTCCACCTTTGATATGGGAAGGACGCGCGAGATCCGTGCGAGAGGAGAAGTTTTAAGAGAGGAAAATACGCTTATATATCCTTCTTTCTTTCTCTCTCTCTCTGTGTACTGGTTCTCTCACTCATCAGGGTTATAACAGGCCGTGTCGGAGAAATTGGTGGACGACGTGTTCTGGGAGCGCAGTAGAAGAAAACGAAGATGAAGAAGAGGATGTAAAGAACGCGTGCCGGTTCATGATGATGATAATTTCTATTTCGGACAGAACTTACGACAAGCTTCACTGTTAAAAACAACCGTAACACAAAGGCACACTTTGAGCAGTGTCTGTACGGAAAATTTTAGCATATTGAACTCGCATGGCGGGGGCGGGCGGACGGTGGCACTCCCTATCGTTTTACCATGCCCACACTAAGATGGCGGCCACGGCCGTCGTCTTTTGGGTGGGAGGGGGGGGGGGGGCGTTGGAACGGCTTTATTCTTGGGGGCGTAATTTCCACTCCACGGCATTCTTTTTAAACCTCCTCGGTGCCAACCATCCTGAAAAAAATGCTAACGACGAACGCAAGCATTGGACTCAGGAACGCTCCTGGTAGCTGGCCACATCCAGCTCGGAGCAGTGACTGCTTCGCGCGCGCTTATCTCCTCGGAACATCGCGTTGTCGTCAGCCCGCGGGGCTAACAGAGATGAAGACGGTCTTTCCCGCAATCGCCCCGCGTGAAGCAGGAAAGCGAGCGATGAGGAAGTACGACGACGCCAGCGCGTCGTCCACTGCGCGTCGTACTAACAGCGGGTGCGTCTGGGCGCCCACTCGCCTCTTTATTATCTTCCTCAAGCTTCCGCGCTCGTAGCTGCCAGAAGCCGTGCGCCCGGACTCGTAATGAGGTTGTAATAAGGAGAAGCCTCCCCTCCTGCGGTGCACACGCGCCTCTGCCCTGCGAGCTGACGCGCCAAACCACGCACGCGCGCCGTTGCCGAAGCGCGAGTTGCGGCTCGTTCCCCGGCGTGCCTCATATATCCGATGACCCCGAACTATTGCTTGGCGTGCTCCTGGGAGTTCAAGGAGCGAGGCTCCGTACACTAGGCCTGACTGCTTTGCTGCCGCCGCGGCTACACTGTTTTCCTTATTTTGTCTGCCCTCGGTGGGAGTGGACGGACGCGACGTGTGACGATGAAGGACTTCGACCCCGGACTCTTGGAAAATAGGTTGCTTTCTGAGGCGTGACGCCCTTTACGAGAAAAGCAACGCGCCTAACTGAGGGTGTGCGTCCGTCCGTGTGTGTTTACGCGGAGTGCAGCCCACTGTCAGATATCCTGCGGCTTGCTTCGTCGTGTGGTTGCGTTTTGCGCACAGCCGTCGGCGCTATTAGAAGGCTAGAAAAGCTATCTGTCGTAGCTCACATTCGCGACCGAAACGTGATGGACCTTTTCGATTATCTCTTCCCTGAAAGTCTCGAGGGCTGCACGAGCCGTTGCATGCGCGACGCTCATTTCCTAGGTGGCAGAGTCTCGGGAAGACCGGGGACGTTGTGGACGGACAACTGATAAAGCGAAGCGACACACAATATCAGATATTGAACAAAGGAGGATACAGATAGGTACCATAGTTGATGCGATGAGCGGTGGTAGAATAAGAAAGAGTCACTGGACTCGGCGTTCAGACAGAGAGACTTACCTTCATTCGGGCGACTACTGACGTGATCTCCTTGCTGAAATGTTGTCTCCAGCAAAATTCCTTGTTACGAAAATTGTTAGCTGACCTTGTTCGAGCTGCGGAACTGAAAACGAGGGACAAAGGGAGGACAGACAAGGACATCGCTGTACTAAGAATTAAATTTTATTCCTGTGTGCGCGGATGAATAAATAGCCCCAAACAGGTACAGAGACCACCAGATAAACCGCAATGATTGGCCCCTCGGCCCTTTATACAAACATATGGAGAATTTCCTACGCATCATAGGTCAAATTATGGGGAAAAAAACATACAGGGTCCTTTATGCATTCACCTAAGACGACTCAAAGGCAAAAGCCATCTTCTTTCCCTTCTCAGTCAGAATCGTCCGGTTCCGGTGTTTCAAGCCTTGCGCGACTTAGTTGTGTATAGGTTTCGCCAATTTTTTTTTTCTCAGTCAATGTATTGATCCTGCCCCGCCACCCTTCGAAAGCTTTGTGCACCTAGCGTGGTTTAGCACTGCCTCCAGGATCGGAGGCCCCTCACCTGGTTTTGCACTGCCTCAGGGATGCCCTGTGTTACGCTGTGTTGACCTTTGAACTATGGGGTGTTGACTTTTGACCAAACTACGATGACATGTGATGATAGCTTCATGGGACGTTACGTCACGTGATGTGACGTCACGCCAAAATTTGTGACGTCACAAATGTTTGCTGCTGTGACGTCTTGATGACGTCGTATGGTGACGTCATCACGTGATGATGCTTTTTTACATCACCCGTGTTGTCCCTGACGCCGCGGAACGCTGACGCCGACGGTCAACGTTCACGTTTGGCGAGGCATCTGAGGCTTTCGCCTTAATATATAGAGTCCGTAAGGACGCATGGAGTTATTGGAATGACATACAGAATGTTTCAGTACGCTTGTGAGGTTGGTCCGATGGCACTGTCCGTAAGGGAGCAGCATCGCCAGCAACGGTCGAGGAAACCCGCGGAAGTTGGCGATAGTAAGCCTACGCGATAACGTGGCGGTTGTGGTTATCGTCTTCGACTCGCAAATGCAGACGTTCCAAGTAACATGGGTTCGAGTCCAAGTGATTTTTGACAGCGAAGCGGTGTGCGGCCAGGCGAAACCGAAAATTCGTCCTTCCTGTGTGCGCAAAAACTCCCAGCGTGTACATACGTGCCACAGAAATTGGGCAAATGCCACTACTCACCACAGGTCCGCTAAAACTGAACAAGGGAACACACGGGCAGCAAACACCTGTTAAGGTGTATAGATGGACATCACAAATAATTGGGAGACGTTAATGAACCGTCGGATTAAACCAGTGAGTTCATGGATTCGAAACAGCGCGTAAAGTACGAGGACACAGAAAGAAACAGGCAGGACCAGGCGCTACACACACCGGGGCCACACGTTTCAGATTCGCTGGTTAACCATCTATACAAAATGCTTGGGCGGAGATTTTTTTTTTTGTGTGTGTGTGTGCGAATTAGGAGTTTTCTTTTTCTCAGCCCCGCGGAAGGAGCGAAGCAGAAATCACCATGTACCTTCTGACCATTCCAAGAATTGCTACGTGTCATCATTGACGACAACGGTCGCCGTGAGCGTAAGAACAGACCTCCAAAAAAGGCGAAAAAAATTCGAACGGTTAACTGCTACAGCGGAGAAATGTAAAATGCGTATGTAAGCGCTTCTTAGAAATATATCTACGCATGTGGTGAAGATCGCTAGGCCTGCTTGAAAAGCGAAATTTTCGAATCTAACAGATCTCGGAATTCGCGGAATATCCATCTTGTAAAGGGTCGTGTCAGTCGTATGACACGTGTCATACGATTGTAATTATTACAATCGTATGATATAATAATAATAACATATAATTATTGTCATTATTAGTAAACTACCTTGCGAATGATAATAATTGTTCCTCTTTCGTTTTTTTAGGTATCTTCTATATTCTGTCGTCTACAGTAAAGAAAAAAGGAAGTTGCCTTTCACCGCAGGTACGTACAGGGTTTTTGTCTCTTGAAGCACCGCAGTCTAACATGCAATCACTCCACGATAATTATACGAAAGGCAAAAATTGAATTGAGGCAATAAGACGTTCCTTACCTTAATCACGCCGGAGAGTTCATAGGATGATGCCAGCCGTTGTTTTTTAATCACAGAAAGTTGTTGTACACAATGTGGCACTTTCGCGCATTCACTCAAAAAGGAAAAAGTACCTATTTTCAGCACTCGTCACTGTTCGGCAGAATTTATTCGAACCAACTCAACTCGTGTCATCGTTTCTTCCTAGAGGCTACGAGAAGCCTCAGTATTCCTCATGTATGAATTTAAAAGAACATTCGCCATTCTGAATCGAAAGTAGTCTAAGGGCAAATGCTATTTTTTTATTTTAGATGCACGTGAGAGACACCCGCTACGCGCTAAGCGCGACCTGCAGGACGTAATGAAGTTTTTCCAATCCAATGTACGAAATACCTTGAAAATACCTAAAAAAGTGCGGCAGAAGCTGACTGGTGTCTATTCTCAATGTCAATGCGAATGACGTCACGTCGGCTTGACGTCTCCTAGTTCTCCTTCTTCTTTCGCTCGAATGAAGCCCTTGTGGAAACCATCCGCAGTGTGCAAGCTCGCCAAGCGTGTGAAAGCGCTTACTTGTTTGTTAAACGCGGCACATGCTTCAAGGAGTTCGATTCCGCCCTACGAGACATGCGCCTGTGGCCTATAGTGTTCGGAGCCTCGCGCTTCGATGCTTGATGGCCAGTGCTCGACTGCCGCTGTCGGAACATCGTTGATTATTTTATTTACCCGGTGTACATATCCTCCATCTTGACGTCACTCGCGTGCATGTGGGTACGTCAATCTAAAAGCTAAATTATTCAGCCGTCCGGAATGCGCTGTACTAACCAAACAAGTCTTACATAAACGCTTTTAAGAAAGATACCTGACATACGTGGTACGCGTTTTACGGCGTCCGGATGCCAACGATTTATTTAGAATACCACACACACACAAAAAAAAAACGTTTAGCATGCGAGTCAAACAATTCGCATTGAAAGATTTGAACACATTCACGTCTACACTCTACCACTTGGTACCGTTCGGCTGTAAGCGCTATTGCTATACAGTTATCGAGCAGCCAGCGGCCCTGGATGTCGCATTTGGCTATGCACACTCAATAGAATAGAATAGAAAGAAAGCTAAATATTAGGTAGGGTTGCCTAATGTTGGCTAAACGATGTCAAAGAACAACTGGTGTTGACTAATTGATGGCAAATGTTGGTTGGTGGCGGATAATTTTGGCTAATCTCGGCTAATGCAGGCTATCTGCTGGTATAACACCAACGCTGTCGTCACTCGCTCTCAACCCAACGAGTGAGCCATCCACCGGCCATCCACTGGTCATTTTCGTAGTTCTTTCGCGCGCTTCTAGCATTACTGCCAGCACTGGGTAGCCAATAAGTCACAGTCCGTGTTAACCACTCTGACATTCATTTATCCGATCTTTCTCTCTTTCTGGAGAAATGTGGAGAGACGCGAGCAGTGATAGTAACTGAAAACGTTCATTCTATCTGAACGCATGAGAATTGAGCAGTTCTTTTAGAGCGCAGCTCTTAGGTGCCCGTTCCTGCGTTGAGCGGCGCCGCCTTCGCCGTTGCCGTCGTCGTTGCCGTCGGTTGCGTAACCGATAGACATCAAAAAGTAACCTATAAACACGCGAAAATAATACCCAGGATCAAATGGGATTTGAACCCGCCCTCTGCGTGGCAGTCGAGCATTCTACCACTCATTCTAGTTCTATTCTATTCTATTCTGTTTTGTTTTTTTTTTTGTTGCCGGTTTATTAACGTCGCATGTACATCAATAACAGACACCATTTACAGTAATGCGCAATACTACACCAATGTCAAGGTAACCGACAAAAAAAAATAAGGAACACGCTGGTGCTTGAAACTTATTTCAAGAAAGACCCTATACAGGCGTCATGTCGGACAAGGAATCGCGTTAACCTATGTAATATAGCGTGGCAGAAGAGCAAAATAACAACCAGTCATCACGCAATGCTAATTGCCCGACGAGTGGGTGGTTTAATGCTTCCCACCCACTGCAAAGTGCTCAGCCGCAATTCTTTATCGGCATCAGTCACATGCAGCAGCAACAAAGTGCACATAATTCCTTGCAGATTTGTAGTGGGTGCCTCGCTTCATAGAGTTTCCTAAAATTAACTAGAGGGGACTCTGGCGCTGCGATCGTTCAGCCACCATGGGAATGATGGGTAGTACACGGATTTGCCTAGTCTTCGTAGTTGCGGGCATCGAACGCACTTTTGGCTTTGTTTATTGCTGTGTTTCGGTTTTCTTTCGAATAAAAGAATGGATTGTTGTGAACTCCATGACCAGATTTGAATTGGTGAGCCTAAAAAAGTTGAAGTGGTGAAGTGGAACTGCTGACTTTTGCTGAACTTCGTTTCGCGCGAAAAAGCGGATGCAGGCGACGCGGAGCCAAACGAAGCCGAAAGAACGAAGTTTAGACAAATCCGTGTACTACCCATCATTCCCTTGGCTGAAGCGTCATGCGTTGCAGCTCCCATAGACACTAGCGCCAGAGTTCCCTCTAGTAAGTATTGTAAGAACCTCTGTGCCTCGCTTATCCTCAGAAAGACGAATAATGGCGTAGTGGGCGATGTCGTACTTCGCAGGAATTATTATTTATGTCGTAGTCGATACCTTGCGGAAAGCCAAAACTTCATGCACAGTTGGCCTTGCCCCAACACGAAGGTGCGCTCAGAATTCGCATTAGAAAGTATCGTAATCGTCGGTGAATTTTTCATTGTGACGACGAAGTGTGTTCATGTATTCGTCGTTTGCGTCACCGTTGTCTTGCTGTTTTGCTGCTGACTGCGCATGCGCTGTTTGCTCATGTTAAATTGTTTGCACACGAGCCAAACGTTGGAAATCACGTACGTCACCTTCTAAATTGTCAGCGCGAGCGAGCGATTTAGAGAATGGGCACGAGGCACCTTAATTTCCCCGCGGATGTCACGTGATGCGCCAGGTTGCTAAAGCGCCGAGCAGTTCAAATGGTCAAGGAGCGGCGGTAACAAGGAACGTTCATTTGTCACAAAGCGCTCGCTTTTCCATTTGTCAGCGCTCTTTCACATGCCAGTGTTTTGTTTGCGACTACTTGCGGACACCTAGCGAACACTGTTAGTTGGCCCTACAGTCCCTAGATTTCTCAATTTTGAAAGGAGAAAAAATAATCTAGGGAATTTAGTCGCCCCAGCTCCCTTTTGTGTCCTGAGTGCGACTGCTTGCGATCATTGAGCTAACTATGGCCCGTACACCTGTGTCTTTTTCGGCTTAACTCCAAGCGTGTTTCAGCAGCTACCGAACTGATACCGCAGATTATATTGCTGTTTAAAACAACGAATTTTACTTCGTGCAACGGCACGATACCTTGGATGTCGAGGTCAGTGCTGTGATGTTGGGTTTAAACAGCATTCTTTTCCGCGGCATGCACAGAAGCGGAGTTTTTAAGAACTTTGTCGCGAACTAAAGGAGCATTAGAAAGCAACGACCGCAGGAAGTGTAGCTTTCGCGTCGTTCGTAAATGTTTTCTTCAAAGTTTCTTTAGGTTGGAAAAAACTGCCGCACCAGGTATCAAGTTTTGAGACTACAGTACTTCAAGAAATCAGGAAAGTTGCGATCCTGCAAACTGCTTCTAGGGAATTACGTGGGTATAGCGCGAACGGGGAACAAAGTATGACAAGGAAGACAAAATACGGTGGCATTCCTTTACGTATAGCATACCATTCAAAGCTCGTTGGTGCCTTATTTTACACTTTTGCTGCGGCATTAAAGCGCACAAGTGTGACAAATTATGCGTCCTCTTAAATGTACGCAATATACCCCTAACTGAAGACCCCTATTCCAAAACTCCGTGCATAAATTCGTATAAGCTCTGATGTCGTGTATGTTACATTCAATCAGTCATAGACGATCAAATAAGCGTGTTGTAATGAAGTGGAGATTGTGCCTGGGAGGCTGCAGTTTTACGATCGTGCTGCTGGCTGTTCTTTATACTTGAACACTTTTGGTTACCTCATGCTTACAATTCGTTGAAAACTTCGGAGACTTGTGGCATCATAAGTGTCTAACGTTTGCATCTACGTTCTTGTGTACTGTGTTGAGCAGTGGGCTTTGCCGTAGCACCCGACATGATAGACAACACATGCTCAGTCGGTGACCATCGCAAGTAGCGTCGCTACAGAGCAGCGCTTGTGGCACATCTTGTAATCGCAACACAGTAGTGCTTCTCGCAGGGTGACTGTGGCGAACGGTCAGGCATGCAAATGTCAAATATATCGGCGTGTTTCGTCGAAGTTAGCGATAGCGAGCGTCCTTTTATATTCAATAAAGCCCTAAATATTCGCCTCGTATTCCTCAATTGCATATAATAAGCACAAATTGTCAGAAATCTCCAGCTGATTAAGTGTCATCTTTCAAGGCATCGCTTTCTTCTTCATTAGTGTAGGCTAGCGAACCAACCCCATGACAGCACACCTTTTTTAGGACAGCATACCTTTTTTTTTTCCTCTTTAATACTATATGTAGGACTTTCGGGTATTGTAGCGCCCATTTACTACGGCCATTTAAGAAGGACATCGACAAAATTACGTAACCTGATACTCAAATACATTTCGTATAAATTGTAGGCTGTCTTAAAGGACGAGGCCTTGTGGAAATAAAATACAGAGACCGTATCACAAAACTTACGATCAATTTTCACAAAGCACAAAAACATTAATAAGACCTACGACCACAAGAAAAAAATAACCCACATACGACGTTTCGTTCAGTATTATGACAACACCAAACGTTAATCTTTTATTCAAAAAAAGGTAAAATAAAAAAGGGTTTATCGTTTGTTGCTTGCCCGTACGTCGTGCTTACGTGTTCTTTACTTCCTCATGCATAGACGTTTGAGGCTTCTTGTGAACCGAACTTTGGCGTTGTTCTGCCACATCAAACTTACATAATGTTCAGCGCCAAACGGACTCGGAATATGTTGAGACATAACGCGACAAAGTCAGGCGATATAAAATACATGCATGGAGTTGGCACTGAAAACTTCGCTCTCAATATTTTTCAATATTAGCGCTGGCTTCCATCGATTTTCGGAGAGATGAATATTCTTGAACCGTGGTGTGGCTGGAGCCGACGTTTCGGCAAGTGGTCTTGAGAAGGCTGCCTTGAAGAAGACAATACCACTTGTCGAAACGTCGACTACAGCGGCACCACATGTTCAAGGATTTTTCATCACTTCAAACTTCCATCGTCTCGTGAACTTCCGACTGGTTTGGATAAATATTTCGAGTGCTATTAAATAACCTCCCGCCTTTTCTCTATCGCCAGTACTTCGTCTCTGAAAATTTGACTTGACAGCTATGTTTGCCTGTATGTGATGTCATATGCGTGCGCATCTATGTGCGTGTGTGTGTTTATGTTTGCGTGTGCGAGAGCATGTGCATGAGTATTTATGCGTGTGGGAGTCTATGTATGTATGTATGTATATATGTATGTACGTACGTATGTACGTATGTATGTATGTATGTATGTACGTACGTACGTATGTATGTATGTATGTATGTATGTATGTATGTATGTATGTATGTATGTATGTATGTATGTATGTATGTATGTATGTATGTATGTATGTATGTATGTATGTATGTATGTATGTATGTATGTATGTATGTATGTATGTATGTATGTATGCGTGTGTGCGCGTGTGCGTGCGCTACAAAACGAAAACGCGAGTAGGCTTCGGAGAAACGTCAAATACTCGAAAGCACTGAAAGGAAGTCGTCGCGACCCGATAACGGTCTACAGAGGTCTTAAAGAAGCGCCGAGACGCCTCGGCGGGCTGCGAAGTTTCTGAAAACGGGACATCAAACGCCGAGTTGTAACAAAACGAAGTTTTCCGGTCGGGCCCGGACGGTGCCTTGGAGGAGATACAGCGGCAGTCACCGCAGCGTGAGACGGAAAATAAAAAGAGGGTAAGAGGGGACGGTCGGAGAGACAGCCGACTAACTTGGAAATAGCTCTTCGCAAAGCCTGCCGACTGCTTCTGAATTCCAGGGATGTTGGGTACGGACGGGTGCTGGCACAACTGTGGTGTATAGCTGAGGAAGCGAAGAAGAGGAAGGGAGGTCTTGGAACCGTAGTCTCAGCATCTGTGGCGCCTGGCTGGGGGGGGGGGGGGGGGGGGGGCTCTTTCTTGGTGGTTTTTGCGCCTCTTTTATTTCGCCACATGCGGCGAAAAAAAAAAAAGAGGACCTCCTTCGACGTAGATGAAAGTGGGTAGCGTAGGGGGTTGTGTGTATGTGTGCGTGTCTGTGAGTGTAGTGGCTAAGAAAGCGAGTAACAAACCAATAACGGAAGGGGCGTACGGCGCAAAAAATGCGGCGATTGGACTAGCCGCGATCCCACCCCCACGGGGTCACGTCACGACTCGCCGACGTCCAATCAGAGTGCGCGCGGCCCGTGCAAAATGGCGCTCGCCCGGTCGCTTTTGCCCGTGGGGAGGACGAGGTCCTAAAGCCTACGAAATTAGGGTCATTTATATGTATTTCTACGACCGCCAGTTCCTTAGCTGGACCATGTTTTCACCCTCTCTTTCGGTTTTTATTCGGAGTCCCGCGTTTTCTTTTTCTACGTGCGTTGTTGCCTCTTTATGTTGCTCGCAGCTCGCTCATTGCGTTACGGACGACGTGGTGCTTCTGTGCCAAAGAAGCCGGGCATGCGTGCCGGGGGGTGGTGGTTGGTGAGAATGTACTTTTTGCTCTTCCAGTGACCCCTCGCCCCCCCCCCCTTCCCCCCGTCTCGTCCCTCACGGCTCCAACCCGCAAACCTCGTAGTCGAGGAATGACGGGGAGTAAAGGCGTTAGGCCTAATCCTGTTCGCGAGCGTAATTGGCCATTAGAACCGCCAGATATCCGTGACGTCACGGCTTCTGGCTTAACGTCGTCTTTTTGCCCGCCGCCGGATCTGCAAGCTTTGGGGAGACTCTTGCTTAGTGGGGCGCAGCAGCTGCATCTGGCACAGCTTGCATTTCGCCTGACAACCGCGCCAGCTTACATCTCGTTTCGGGCCAAGACTTGGCCGGGACCTTGTGCCGAGCCATGATCTGCCGGCTTAATTCTCCGTGGCGACCAATGTATTTTTAAGGGGGGGGGGAGTGTCGGCGCTATTACTCGATAAACGCAGCACTTAAAGGCAGCCGCTCCCTTTCGCTGTGCCCCGTCACAGTATAAACGCCAAAGAACTTGGCCGCACGGCTATGCTATGCTTGCTTAGGACGTTCGGGATCGCTAGCGTTCGTAACCCTTGCTAAGAACTTAGCCTCTAGAACAAGCTTAGCACCGCCAGCGACAGCTCAAGGCTGGCTTAACGGCTGACGTAAATGCTGAATGCAATGCGCAATGCTTAGCTAAAATGTGCTTCCAGCGTTTCAGACTAAGTGTGCCCACGAATAAGCTAGCTGCAACGGGCATCTGGGTGACAAGACAAGCGTCACTATGGCAACGCTCTCCAGCTACGCTCTCTCAACTATTCAGCAGCTGTGTCAACGTCGAAATTATAGAGCAAATTAATGTGGATGTATGCTTCTGAATTTGTTGAACGTGTGCACTTCAGTGGCGCCCGATTTCCGAGCCAGGCAGCGCGATAAGTTGCCGATAACCGAGACAAAGTTGGGAATATCGCAGTGCTGCGGGCCTGAAAAATAAGACCTTCCATGTTGTTTTTTTTTCTTTCCCCTCTCTTCCTTGAGAATGCGTTTGACATTTCTTGATTTAGTTAAAGGCATGTTTTCCAGTAAACGTGCGGGCTTTCTTTCTTTCTTTCTTTTCTTTCTTTCTTTCTTTCTTTTCTTTCTTTTCTTTTTTTTCTTTTTCTTTCTTTCTTTCTTTCTTTCTTCTTTCTTTCTCTTTCTTTCTTCTTTCTTTCTTTCTTTGTAAGACCACTGCTGACCTCCTCTGCACAGTGCTGAATAAATAATATGGGCGCTAAGAGATGCCGTACGCACGACTCTCTTAGTGGAAGACGGATAACATCGCATTTTTTTCGTTTCACATTATTCTGTTATTAGAGCGCCCTCATCTGCTTTTCTTCATCTGCGACGAAATTACTCGTAGCAACAAACAACAGCTTGATTTAGCGGAGATGGCTCGAAAATCATTCGTGCCGCGTACACTGCCCATAAAATTTAGAACTACGCTAGCTCCTTTACCCAACTCCCCAAGTGAGCCGCTGTCATCCCGTCGAATGAACATACGCGAAATGTTGCATAAGTATTGAGTTATTCGCTTTTGAGTTGCGTTAAACATTCGTAATGAATAATGACTAAATTTAGTAAGCAGCAGCTTTTGGAACACCATCGCTATTAGAACTTATGAACGCTGCCAGTCAGTGTGATGTCTTCGTGAAGCGAGCCGAAAGGTTTGCTACGTTAATTCTGGAGAAAGGAAATCCGAATGTTCGAAACATTTACCTGTAGCATCGGTCACCGGAATAAAACGTGCTAACCTTTCACTTACCTACTGCGGCGTCCGGGTGACCTAACCTTCAGCTTCAAATAGAGCGAAAACGTCGAACGAAGTTCTCGAGATAAGGTCAGCTCTGACGATTTAAGGAGAGAAGTCCAGCGCAAATCAAGACGGACCACAAAGAAAAGAAGAGACAAGCACTGGCATTTGTCACACCAGCGCCAGTGCTGGTCCCTTCTGTTCTTTGTGGTCCGTCTTGATTTTGCGCTGGACTTGTCTTCTTAAATGCTATGTACCAACTAGGCCCAACAAAAGTTTTACTGCAGCTCTGACGAGCTGTTCTGAATACTGATCTCCATCGGTGATGACAATCAAAATTGATAATATCCACCGGATGCAACGATTACCTTTCTGTAATCCGACCTTATCTCGTGGGCATTGCAAGCTCTACGTATTTGCATCAGCGTTCGGATTAAAAATGAGCTGTACCTACAACGTCAGCCCAACGTGAACATTTCCCCTTTTAATAATGCAGCTTTCCGTCAAGCCCTCCACGACTCACTTTCCTGATTAAACAGTTATTACGGCAGGGTGGACAAGGCTTTGAAAATGATATGGATGGGGCCGAGTATAATCAGACGGACCAGGTTCGCGGCTCAGTGTGTGGGCGTCGTTGGGATGAGAGATTATCTCATCTAGAACAAAAGGAAAGGATCACAAATCAATCCGGACCATCTCGAGCCATCGAGTGCGGAAGAACACAGCCCGTGCCTTCCGTTGTGAGCGCTGTACTTCTGCGCCATTTGGGGCGCAGCGCGCTCGCCGCCACTGCGACTAGCTCATCGGCGGATTGGATTGGATTGCGCTCCGAGGCCCACCGACCGCAGCCACCGCGCTAGTGGTGGCGAACAGACACGAAGGCAACAGTCCTTCGTGTCTGATCCTTCGGGCATGAGTTTTTGGGAGTTATTAGCCGATCGGCAGCAGCGGAGGCCCGTCCTCCTTTCCCGCTGCTTCTGGATCGCACTTAGGGAACTACGCAGTTGGGATTTGCGTCCATCTTAGCCGCGCGCTGCGCACTTCCCCAACCACCAGTCACTGCGACATCATCCCTCCCTTCTTCATTTGTTTCTCACTCCCTTTCTCTCTCTCTTTCTTTTGTTTCAATCTTCGGGGTCTCTAGAGCGTCCGGGATCACGGGAAGGTAATCTTCCGCCGCAATCGGACCAGCCACCAGCCAGGCTCCCCCTCGCATCTTCCGCTCTATTGGCGACCGATATGATGTCTAGCTGCGGGAGGAAGCCCCCGCTAGTGATATTTAATCGAACTCCCCGCATGGGCCGACAGTCGGATTAACCCAGACAAGGTCGTTTTTCGTGCCCGCGTTTCCCAACGAGATCGCGACAGGCATAGCAGAGGCGAGGATTCGGTCGTTGATATGGCAGCCGCCCGAGTGCACTGTTCATACACAAGACAGGCTCTGCAGCGCACATATAATACGCGAACGCGTACCAAGCATTGGCCTTAAGGACAAATCAGCAGAGCTATATAAAAATCAGAGCCCCCATCCCCCGTTGGCAAGCTGCGGTTCGAAGACGTTAATATACATTCCCAATCCTCGGATTGGCAGAGAGAAGGAGAGAAAATGAAGCGAGATCTAGTGATCCGGCATGAAGACTGACTAACCTGTACGGACGCCGTACAAGCAGGGACCGGAGTCACTTGAATGAAACGTCCTGTTTTACATTTGTGTCTAGTGGAAGTGTTCAGGACTTAGTGGAAACGGGCTGCACCAAGACAAGCCCGGAAGCGTATAGGGTGTCCAGTGGTGGTATGACACGATACTTAATTTTTCTTCCATTCTGAACTCGCGTGGCAAGGTTCATGCCATAAGGTGTTGTTCTTGGGTCGCGTAATAAATCATATTCTTTGTATAGGTTCTTATTTCTCATTATCAAAAATCAAAGCACATTATGCCGCTTATCGAAATGGAAAATTTCACCTCGATCTGTCGTACGTGTTCAGCCGATTAAACATGTTCAATAGACAAAATAAATAATAAGCTGAGTCTGTGATCACTGCTTGAGCACGCATTCATTGTTTTGGTACTCTTGTGGAACGGAAGCCATATATTGCTTAGGTTTGCTTGCTATCAGAGAACGCAGAGTGGTCTACAGTGTATAGGGGCTATTTTAGGAAGGTCAGAAGTGTTACAAATGTCTTTAGCCGAAACGTTCTGAAGTTGCGTTGTGTAAATATCACGCTGCTTGTAAGCGTGCTTCCTTTCCGCGACGTGCGTTCCGTGAAGAAGCCCGCTTTCAATAATGCTAAACAGCGCCCTGGCATTTGCTGTATTCTTCCCTGCTGCCATTTCGTACAGATTGCGATGTTCCCCACTAAAACAACACCGCAGTGTATTGCCATAGACAGATATAGAGGAAAGGCTTCATAGAAATCACGATCTGCGCGCAGCGACGCAGTTGAGTCGAAGTGAATGGAAAAGTCGGGAGCGTTTCTTGAACAAATGAGCATCGTCATTTGCGTTGAGCGTCTGGCTGGCAACAAATATAAAAAAACTGCGCAATGCACGACCTCGTGTGCCGTTATCGCGCAGCGTAACCACGCGTGATGTTACTTCTGTGGTCTGGACCTTGGTGATAACAATGACCAGAGCCCTAATCAGCTCGCCGTCTACTACGATAAGATGCGCAGAGAAAGCAGTTTAAAAAATACGACTATTCTGAGCGAGAAACACGTGGCACCAGAACCCGTATTAGGTTCTTACGATGCTTCAACAAGTAACCTTTGCTGCGATGAATATTACATACCATACCATACCATACCATACCATACCATACCATACCATACCATACCATACCATACCAACCTACCATACCATACCATACATACCATACCATATTACTAAGGCCCGAAAGCAATAATAGTAGGGTTTTGCGGTTGTCACATAACGTTACTATTCATGGTTTTTAAAGCTTGGTAGTTGATCGTCAAATCGCATCATCTCAGCGACCGATTTCCCACAGTAAATACTCGCCGTGCAGATATCCTCTTACACGTGGTATAGTTGCTCGTTGGGACCATTGCACTGTCTCTCTTACTTTTTTGCACCAAAAGAATGACATAGTTCATTTTGAATGAAAGAAGGGAGCTTTGAGGGCTCGTTTGTTTGCTTGATACAGCCTTATTAAAATTAACAGATCATGAAAAGCCAGGAAGGTATAAGGGCGCTAATTGTACTGTTTTAAGTGCATGTAGTAATTTTGATATAGATCGCAAGAAAGTAAAGTGGCCGAAAAGACAACTTGCCGCCGGCAGGGACCGAACCTGCACCTCACCTTTTTTTGGTCGAACCTTTGTGTGTCGTGTTCTTTCGTCCGTCGTCTCCGAAGTTTGCGCAATAGTAGCATCACTTGTTCTTACGGGACGGATAGAGGAACGCACAGTTTTTCCCGAGGGAGTAGCTAAAGAATGCACACGCATAGACATCGGCACACTCAGTTCACAAGTGCGTTAAGCGAAGCATGAACCTTTGTAGCATGAGACACGCGTTGCTGTCCCGTGTGGCCCACGTCAGTGGCGAAACTGTGTGCAGACAGAGGGAATGTTCTCGCGACAACTACGGCGTCAAAAACGGCCCTTGTTGTGATGTCATAACAGGTTTCACCGTAAAAACAGAGGCTGTCGCCGCAAGGTTCCATGAGATGTTAGCGAACGCGGTGACGTCATCCTCGGTATGCCGCGTTATCTGCAACCGTAGCACTGGTGAAGCGTGGCTTCTTCGATTAGCTCCGGAAACGGCACGTCCCGAATTAGTCATGGAGGCCACGGTTGAAGATACGAGAGACGCTTGTTCACGTAGCGCTCGCCTGTTTGTCGTTATTAAAGATATCGTAATCCAGCTGCGGAACTTTTTGGTTCGCTATACTTACTTGGGCCTTCGTCACATAAACAGCGTTGTCACAGTTCGGATCAGTGAGCGGCGGGAACCTTCCGTCGAAGTGCAGCACGGCTCCGCCAAAGGAACCTAAGATGGCGTAGGTTTCCACGCCCGCAATTTCTGCGCGCTCGCGTGGGCGGAGTAATACGAACCTTCGGTTCGCGTATTCTAAAGCTCTTGCTGCAACAACCGCGAAAAATTACGACATCATCGACAATAATTTTGGTCCTTGCTAACCACGAAGTTTTATCAAATTCTAAAACCTCTTCAGCTTCCCTTTATTGCCTTAAGTAGATAACTTGTGAATTGCGGTGAACTGAAGCAAATCAAATTGCATTATGCTTAAATATATGTGAAGCGCGTGTGAAATAAGTTAATTAAAGGTTTGTCAAGTGTTCTAAAGTAACAGTGAATCGACGTAAAAGCATAGGCGTTCGCCTGGACTCTCCTTAGCGTTAGCTAAACGACCAGCCATTTTTCTGTTGACGAATTGTATGTATATCTTCATCACTTTACCAAACGATCGGCATAGGTGTTCTAGTTTAAGACTGCACCTTCGTTTGCCAGAATCGTGTGTCATACTGTAAACGTGTTCAGCGTTGGAAGTGGACATGAGCGATGATGCGCATGAAATATTGCCCGAACTGGGAAAAAATATTCGCTTTAAAAAAAAAACTCAAAGGATTATTTATGAATTCGCCTAAGACGATTGGGAGGCGAAAGCCATCATCTCGTCTTGATTCTCAGTCAATGTATTGATCACCCCCCCCCCCCCTCTGAAAGCTTTCTGCGCCTAACATGGTTTTGCACTGCCTCCAGGATCGGAGGCATTGCGAGCTTTTTGCACCACACCTGGTCTTGCACTGCTCCGTGATCGGCCCACCACTGACCAAGCGCTATGTCATGTGAGGACGTGATGATGGCGTCACAAATTTTGGCAATCTGTGACGTCGTGATGAGCCATATGGTGACCTCATCATGGGATGACTTTTGCGTCGTTCGTGTTGACGCCGCCGATGCCGCCGACGCTGACGGCTAATTTTCGTGTTTGATGAGGCTCTAAGTCTTTCGCCTTAATGACTGTGTCGTTCATAATTACGGAAGTTGGCTTCTCCTATGACGTCGCCTATGTGCACAAAGCACGCTTTACAGGTGGTGTTATATCTGGAACAGCGGATTCTCGGTTTTAAGGCCTGACCACACGTACGCGTTGCAGCGTGTCAGCGCGTGACCGTTTGACGCGGCGCCGCGCCCTCTCTCCCCATAGGGAGAGGGCGCGCAGCTACGCGGCCGTGACGTCGGCACTGTGACAAGTCGCCGTTACGCCATTCCCATTGACAATAATATCTGCTATTACTTTTAAAAATTTTCTCTAGGCGTGTCTCTCTAGGAGCTTTTTTTACGTGTTAATTATCTTTTTTTTCCTATTTGCTAGTTAGTCTACCTGTGCACTCATACGTGGCCTGCCGACATTACTCGATAAGCGTAGACGTTGCTTTGACTCGTTTGCTTTTTGCCATCTGTCTTGAGCTTGTGAGGTCATCTTTGATTTCCTGCATGAGTGCTGATGCTTGATATAGCAAGCATCGAACTGATATCGGCTAAAATAATGGGCAAGTTCTGTGTGTCCACGTCTTAGTTGAGTTCTACCTACTAAACCCTCAACTTCGTTGTAGTCAAGCCCATTAGGCAAGTCGAAGTTCTACCAGGACAGAATTTGACTTGCACTCTCTAGAAAGACACAATCGAGCAAACAAATAAGCAGACAAACCAACAACACAGTCGGGGCAAGTTCCCCTTATAAAATAATGTCCTGCTTCAACCTTTCTTAGAGACCAGGATTACGATAACGAAATTACTGTATTCTAAAGCTTCTCCTTTCTTCCCTCAAGAATCTCTAGTGTCATGGCGTCACTGAACTGAAGCTTACTTATGCTGTCTAGCTGAAAACATGCGGAATCGAACTTATGTATGAGCGGCTATAACTACATTTGCTCAGTTGCCAAGATGCGAAGTGTTCGGCTTATATTTCTTTTTGTAGTCCTAAGCATTCTCTCCGTGCCTGTGTGTAGTTTGTAGATTTCTTCGGGGTGGTCTCCCACATGAACACTGCGTCAGTATTGAGAGTTGCGTTGGGGCTCTTTCTTGAATGCACCATTCATTCCATGTAAAAACTAAGCCGAATTACTCTTTTGGGGCTACGCAATGTTGCCACCGCACGCGTACTGCTAACCTGCTTTCCACACTAGGGGTTACCCGTCAAATACTGCAAGGCGATAGCGAAGTGGTGTCGTCGACGTGGCACTGTGGGGTTGTACGATAGACTGGCGCTCGCTGCCGCTGTCCGATAAAGCAGTTCCTACGTTGAGATACTCCGCAAATCAACTCCTGATTCCGGTCAAACATGATGTCAAGAAATATTTGTGTCCTGGTAAAGGGTTTGACCGGCAAGTATTAGAGTACAGCGATTCATCTGCTTGCCTGCAAATGTTGGAGCAGCGTAAGTTTTAGAGGATAAACTGCAGTTCCCCAGTTTCCCATTTGATTAGCTGGACGAGCACGCGATGCACTCCACGCAATAAATCTAAAGTGAACACGTTTTGGCACGCACTTTCTGTAATTTGCGAGGTTAATGGTGAAAATACAGATCTGGGAATGACGTCTTTCGGAATTATCCTTTTGACAGCGTAGCACGAACTAGGGTCATTGGGGGTATCCGTGCATGCTTGCTGTCATCTCATGTAATGGCAAATTCACCAATACAACTTTCTCAAAGGCACTGAATATGGCTGCATGAAAATCCCGTCTCGATATCTTTAAACAGTGTCATTTTACTGCGTCCGAAATATGTTCATTCCTTTCCTCACGAAACAATAAGGATAATGTTGTCCGCTGTTGATCTGTTTTACCGAAACAGCTCATTCTGTGAGTAAGTCTATTTCTTCTACGGGACGACGACGAAGTGTGCCTCTTGCACAGCGCTTTGTTTACGGGTGACAGTTTTTGGTGATTTTCATGTTCCTCGCGTAGCCATCGGTATTTTATTTGGCTACACTGAAAGTAGACTGGCCTGCACACCTCCAGGCATGCCTCCGCCGTCGGCGGGCCCCTCGAGGAAACGGAACAGCGAACTCAGCGACGTCGACAGCGAGTCCACCGAACTGTATTCGGTGAGCAGTGACGATTCTGACGATGAATTCACCCCTGTTTACAGTCGTAAACCAAAACGAAGATCCATGGGTGCTTCACCAGCTTCAACCGCATCTACTGTGAAGCCGAAGGTGGCTCAACGAACTACACCGTCTTATTTGTGCCAGTTACGCCATCGGACAATCTGAGACACCTGAATCGGCAGACCATCTCGAGGAAACTCGAGTCTCTGGCTCCAAACGAAATCAAGGATGTTCGAGTCAACCCCCGCAAGAATGTCTTGGCCATCGACGTTATACACCAGGCATCTCTGCTTGCTCTGACCGGGGTCACAGACTTCGACGGTATCAAGGTTCGAGCTCACCTTTCACTTAACAAGGACATGGTGGTAGGTGTCATATACGATGTCGACATCTCCATTCCTTGTGGCGACCTTCCAATGCTCATCAAGGAAGTTAGTGACCATAGCAATATCGTCCAAGTCTCACGTCTGGGCAACTCGCGTTGCGTAAAGATTGTCTTCAAAGGAGACATATTGCCATCCCACGTGAAGGTGGGACACTTTCGTCACGTGGTCCGTCCGTTTACACCAAGACCACTCCAGTGCCGTAAATGTCAAAAAATGGGTCATGTAAGCGGGTTTTGCAGGAACGTGGCGGTTTGCCCCCGCTGTGCAGAGCCACACAATGCGGAATCCTGCCGAGCAACTGCCCTGAAGTGTACCAACTGCCATGGACCACACGAAGCCTCATCAAGGGACTGTCCATTGGTGAAAAAGGAATGGAGCGTCATGAAACAGATGGTACGGGACGGCTCAACGCACAAGAGCTGCTGATGTGGTGAGAAATAGACAACGACGCTCGCGTCGGCGACGAAGGTCTAAGAACTGCTGCCCAATCTGGACGGACAACGCGACCTCCTACTCCGACAGGCTGTCAGACTTCTCTGAAGCGACAGCTACCACCACTGCCGCCACCAGCACCACCGCCCACTGCATCACAATCTGAGAGCCGGAAAGACGCAGAGGCTTTAAAAGCGGTGGCGGATGTCGCGTGGCCCTCACTGCCACCACTGCGCGCTCATAAAGAGCCGATGCAGAATGGCCCGCAATGTACACCATCGTCCACAAGATGATTGTCACGACAAAAACCTACAAGTCCTCGCTGTGTTGAGGTCTCTCATGACCACGATGCGCACTCTCCTCAACGGATTGACCACCATCAGCTCAATGTGCTCTACAAGTTCTGGATTCCTTGGAGCCAGTCCTCGCAAGCTCTTTTTAACGCGTATACTTTTAGACAACCGCAGAGGAACCGATGTCATATTTCTCTGTTGTGACTGTCTCTGTGTGTGTGGTGAACACTGATGTGTGTGCGCGTATTACTTGTTCTCTCTTTCCTCCTTGCTCTATTCTTTTTTCTCCCCTTGCCCCTCCCCCGTGTAGGGTAGCAAAAGGGTGCAACCTGGTTAACCTCCCTGCCTTTCCTTCGCTTTTATCTCTCTCTCTCTATTTCTTCTACGGGCCAAGTCATCTTGCGTTAAATGTTTTTCTCTCACCTCACGACGCAGCAGTGGGTGAAAAAGGAGCAGTACTTGTAGACCCTTTACCTGGCTTAATTAAAGGTGTAACTTGGCAAGCTAGCACCGAATCAGGAACGTCACCACCCTTCCATGGGGTGTTGTAAACATTTAGATTATGTACATGTGCCCTGAGAGTTTACAACTCTTGATCGAAGAGTTACGATGTTCCTGTGCGGTGCAACTCGCCTAATCTATCCCCTTCATGAACATATCAAGGCTTACAAAAGGAACGCTTTACTAGCGCGTAGAACATACGATGTGCGGTGCGATGTGATCGATTTGGACTTTATACGGAGCATGACGGCGACGGCAACGGCACAAAACCCGCCGAATGTGTCCATATAATTGCTATCGCAGTAGGATGTTGTAAACTTTTGTGCGACCAACTTGCACTGCCTCTTTACACGTGCGAGATACATCTGACTGGTTATTTCTGGAATTGTCTTAGTCCTGGCCATGTAATGCGTGGGACCGACAACCGCTGGTATAGAGCCACGAATGGTTACAGAGGATGAGAAGCAGTCTAGGAAGGCCGAGAGTTAGATAGAGTAAAGAAATTAAGAAGTTCGCGGGGATAAAACGGAATCAGCTTGCACATGATAGCGTAAACTGGAAGATCGCTGGGAGAGACACTCGCCCGCAGTGGACTAAACAGGCTGACAAAGACGGTGATGATAAGTTAGTTCTCATATCAAAGCTTACTCTTCCGGCACTGGATGTTCTCTATTGTTTATATAACTGCCTCGCTGATGGACCAACGGGACCTTGTCAAAGAGCAGTGGCTGCTTTTCCACGGTTCCACGCATCAGGGGCGTTGAAATATGTGAAACTTGAGAAACTGGACTCGGTTATGTTAACAGCAGCCCTCGTAAAATGCCGTGCGTATTTTGCCAGACCAACCGACCATTCTTGCTCTCGCAGTAGCAGAATCTATCGATAGGTCCCCAGTCTCCTTACTTTATCCATACGCTTTGCAAAATGGCTGGCACTTTATACAGATGTCCTTTCTATTGCATTTAATTTCTTATCTTTTCCTGCTACTGCACCTTATAAAGTCCTGCGCCGCAGATGCATCGGACTCGTATGGACGTGGTACTTTGAAAGCAGCCGTCACAGCGGGAGAGACAGCGATTGACAATAATAAAGATATAAAAGAAGCGAGAAACTGAACTGGACTTACAGAAAAAGAAAATTTTCTTCGAGAAGGCCAGCTGCGGACCGCAAAAGAGGCCGCACACATACGCACGAGCGCGCGTACGTCGGGCCTCCAAATGAACGCCCATTGAACCCGGACTCCCCGCGGCGTGCTCTCAATTTCTACAAGACTGAGCAGCCCGAGCGTGTTCTTTGGTGCAGACGTAAGGCTGTGCTGCATCTCCTTTTGCGCTAGCCTACTTTTTTTTATAAAAGAAGTTCGTTCTTTTTCATCATCCGTTCGCTACTTCCTGCGCTTTGTTTCGTTCTTATTTAGTAATTTTTCTGAATATCGCTTCTTTTTATGATTGTTGCTATCTCCTCGCTCGTCCTCCGGAGCTATTGGGAAACTTGAGAAATGGCTCGCGGAAACAAAGTTGGCCATCACACGCGTCTCCCTGCTCAACTTTTGTATTCGTTGTTGTGGCCGTTCTCGTGAACACCGTTGTTGTTGTGTGTTGTGTTGTTGTTTGTTGTTGTTGTTGTTGTTGTTGTTGTTGTGTTGTTGTTGTTGTTGTTGTTGTTGTTGTTGCATACTGGACGAGCCGTTCCTGAAGCGTAGGAAAAAAAATAAACAAGTGATAAGGTGCAAGCGATTCATAATAGCAGCGGGAGATGATGGAAAAATTCCTAAGAGCACCACGTTATGACCCACAGAAACTCAGCTCGCGTTTTTTTTGTCATGTTCTTTTCAGTTTTAGTCCTCATTTCGAGGCTTTCAGATTTCAGGATTTAAACACGGCGCATGCGCAGCACACGCTTTGCAGCAAGTAAACGTCACCCTATACAGGGATGGTTAAAGAGAAGCTTACCGCAATGTAGGAAGGGAGCGTAGAAAAATATAAATCAGAAAGCGTAATTTCAAAATGTGGGAATCCTGTTTATTCCCACTGTCCGGACGAAAGGAAAGACGAAAACAGGAAAATAGCGTTGGAGGAGCACGGTGGAGGATGTTAAAAGATATAGTTTTTTTTTTTAGCTGCGTAGGCGGTCGTGTACACAAACAGGAGTTAATGGAGGGCGGCGCCTTGCTGTGGTTCTTACATTTACAGCGCCTCTCCGTTTGGGGGAGCCACGCTCGAGCTTAAGCACCCCACACTGAGGGTGTAGAGAGGGGGCCCGGGAGTGTCTGCGGTTCTATTATGAGCCGATGGCCGATGTCTAGCGTTAGGTCCATCAGAGTTTTGAGATTGTATTAAGAGAGTTTTCCTTTCTAGCGTTTCCTAACTTGGCTCGTCCTCTTCTTCTTGGTCTTTTTGTTTGTTTTATTTTTCGAAAATTGAATAAAGTATGGCGGGAGAGGAAGTGTGTGGAATGGATGAAGAAGACGTGCGTTATTGAAGACGAGAAAAATGATGGGGGATGTATAGAAAATGAAGTTAGTTATTGGCGAAGTGCTACAGGACAACACCATGACGATGCGGCAAGAGGAGATGCCGAAAGTTTCGCGTCGAGGCGTAAAAGAGGCGAAGGGGGACCTGTTATCCAAACCTCATTTAGAGTATTACCGAATTTTCTTACGGAAAAAGATTAAATGCATGAAACCCGCAGATTCTAAGCAAGACACAACAAGCAGACATAATAAAATGTCCACACGAACCAACAATAAAAGTTTATCAAATTACAGCAGAAAGCATCTATCGATGTTTGTCAGAGTCAATGCGTATAGAATTTACGCACATTAGAGACGCGCGTGTTTCACGCGAATGAAGAGAAATCACAGAACACTCCGACCTCGTGATGAAGTTGTGCCTTAAGTATTATGAGCACCTCATTGGATTCAACGGCGAGTCGAGGAGATTGCGTCAGCGTTGTTGAAAACGCACCGAGCGTCTGCACGCGCTTTGCTCGCACGCAGTACATTTCTAACGATGTTCTGTTCCTCCTGCTGGGGCATACGCCTGTTAAATAGTGGCACCGGCCTTCGATGTATATACCTGCTAATATCCGGAGCTCTCCACTACGGCTTCCCTGAAAATGGTATCGTGGTTTTCGGACGTTAAACCCCAACAATTAGTAATTAAGTATGTACGTGCTAGCGACCTACAGTTGAAGTTAAGCCATATAAAGGTTTATATCCTTATTTGGTGTATATGCTGCGCTGACGTCACTTGCGCGCATGCGTGTGCGTGCGTGCGCGTGTGTGTTTGTGTTGTGTGTGTCTCGCTCTCTCTCTCTCTCTCTCTCTGTGTGTGTGTGTGTGCGTGCGTGCGTGCGTGCGTGCATGTGTGTGTGTGTGTGTGTGTGCGTGCGTGCGTGCGTGTGTGTGTGTGTGTGTGTGTGGTGGGTGTGTGTGTGTGTGTGTGTGTGTGTGTGTGTGTGTGTGTGTGGTGTGTGTGTGTGGTGGCCTGTGATTTTGTGTGTGTGTCAAAACCTATTAGGTACGCCGTAATGAGGGGACTCCTAACAACCTGGGGTTGACGTACACGTACGTCTAAGTACACAGGTTGGTTTTGCATTTTGCCGCCATCGTAATGCCGCCGTCATGGCCGGAAATCGAGCCTGCGCCCTCCTGCTTAGTGACGCGACTCCTTAGCCGCTATGCTGCCACGGCGGTCGTTCATGAATAAAAGCACGTACACGAAGAACTACGCCAGCCGCGAGGCAAGCACGAGAAAATAAAATGGTATAAACTGTTTGCACGGCATTCAGGAACGCAGTCAGACAAGACTACATAAGGGTACTTGCTTGGGCCAGTTGGTTGGCATCTATTCATTGTTAGGTTACTGCGCACCGCTTAGAACACGAAGACTTGAACACAAGCGCTTGTGTTCGTGTGGTTCAGTCTTCGTCCTCTAAGCAATGCGCAATAACGTAACAATGAAGAGACTACATAGTTAAGCATTACTGCGAGTCGGCCTAGTTGGAGTAAAATCATCTTTACGACTTTCGCTCAAGAAACACAGGGACAGGTAGGAGCAACAGAGGCGCTCATCGTTGTGTGGCTCCTTTTTGTACCTGTGTTTTTGGGCGTAAAAATCGCAAAGAAGAAACATACAGGGTGCCCCAGCTATCTCTAGCCAGAGGTTAAAGACATGCCGACGCGGCTAAATGCATGTTGCTGACTATTGCCTGGAGTACGCCGCACTGTTTCTTGCGTTCTTTTTAAATGCCTAATTAGGCATGTTTGTTAAACTAACTTTTCAAGCAACGAAGCCAAGCGAAAGGTTTCAATGAGAAAGTTGTGGATCAATTTGCAAAACATCCGATTAGACAGTCTTAACTTTCTATCTACTAAGTAACAGTGTCTTTCTGCTTACTACAGATGCCCGCGAAAGGCAAAACAAAATACCACGTGATGTGTCCGCTTGCGAGCATATGTCCGCGCCGTGATTGCAGCGCTCCCTAACGTTCCGCGTGGAAAGGATCATGGCGTTTGGTCGGGTGTGTTACCTCGACAGGGCAGCGACGATGCTGGTTGCTTTGCGACGAAGCACGTTTTTGCTAGCGGCAACAGAAGCGATAACCGCTGCGTCTGCTTGTCGTTGTCATGAACCGCTGCATGGAAAGCATATGTTTGTACGAGAAACGTTAGGGAGCACTGCAATCACGGCGCACATAGGCGCGCAAGCTGGCATGTCACGTGGTACTCAGGCGAACGCCTTTAATGTCTCATACTCGCGGCGTCCGACCGCGTCTTTCCGTCCGTGCCCTGGAATGGTGCCAGCTGTGGACTCTCCCTCTCACACTCTCTCAGCAATCACGTGATGGCACAGCGGCGCATAGCAACAGTGGCGCGTTGCTCCTTCCAACGCTCATTGCGCAGCTGTTGCGCAACATAGTGGCGGCGTCCAGCGGCGGCGTCCGTCATCGCATAGTCAGTCGATGGCCACAGGCTTTCACCGAACACACTTTAGAATTTACAAAGCGTCCTTCAATTTTTTTTTGTCTTGCATTTGGCGGGCATCTGTGGAAAAACGCTAATACTTAATAAATAGAAAGTTAGAAACTGTCTAATCAGACATTTTGCAAGCCAATCTGCAACTTTCTCATTGGAATTTTTTTGCCCACCTTCGCTGCCTCAAAATTTAGTGAATTAAACATGCCTAATTAGGCAATTAAGAATAACGCAATAATCATGTGACGCACTCCAAGCAATAGTCAGCCACATACGTTTGGTCGCGTCGTCATAGAGTTCGTCGCATATTTTTAAACTCTGGCCAGAGATAGCAGGAGCGCCCTGTATAGTTACCCTGTAAGGCGTTCATTTGTGCTTATTTTCGGAGGCCTGGTGCAGCAGTGATTCACAAGTTCAAAGGATAGTTGTGGCGGTGATGGTAGTGGTGATGTTGCTACATGTGGGGTCAGTCTGGCACACCTGGCCGGCAACTGCTCCGCCCAAGCGACTCTTTCCATGCAGTATGTCTCGATATACATCACTTAGGCTTGTTTTTCGCGAATAAGCTGATTGACTAGCACACTTCCTTGGGAACCATCCTCGCATATTCCAGAAACGCACTCTCTTCAGTACTCTGGTGGGGAAGCCCTCATTTCCTCATGCTGTCCACGAGCTTCCTACTTTCGGGGCTAGAGCACTTGCAAGACCATGTCTAAATCCTCCTCTTCATTGCATTCAGTGCGCAGTGGAGAAGCAGCACCCCTTACATTCAACGTCCATGCAGTAGTGCAGGCCGATCCCGTCAATACTGTTCTGTAAGTTATTCATAGGAAGCTCTGCTGACAGTTGTGAAACATCAAGATAGATTGACAAGCGAGTTCTTTGGTTGAAATGTAATTTACAGACCAAATGACGGTATGAATGCAAGAGAGAGATATTTATTGTGACGGAAAAGCTGACAGGTCGGTTAAGTCAACATTCTAACCTGCTTCTCAGCTTTGGGGGAAGTGTAAGGGGTGTAACAAAAAAGAGAAAAAGACAGTGCGTTGACTGTGTGGTTGAAGATGGTGGTTAAACAACCGGAATGGCTCAAGACTCTTCAAAGTCTCGTATCCAGTGCAATCTTGTGCAAAAATTCGTTGAGAGAATTAAGAATGTCAGGCTGATGAGGAGGATCCGCCGAAGGTCTCTAGGTTCTTTTCAGACAATCGTTGACGGACAAATCTAAGAGAGTCTTGGTTAATGGTTGGCTCGGCGCCGCATGTCGCGGGCGGACGCACTAGACGCGTTGCTGTAGTCCAGAGTTGCCAGATGCTGCCGAGCTAACAAGGAAATGATGATCCCAAAAGAAGCCCGAAAGAAGCGGAAGTTTAATAAATCTTCTCATTCTTGCAAATTATTTATTGTAATAAGAAGTTGCGCAAGTACGAATAGAAGGTAAACAAAGGTTTAATCGTTTGATACAGCGACATATGTGCACCTATGAACAAAATCACATCTTTACTTTTTAACATAGTCTCAGGGTAGTCTCCGCTCTTCTTAATGCACGTTTGCCAGTGCATAAATAATGTTTGTTAAGTACTCCAGCCTATGTTTGATTACAATACTCAGCTACACGAAGTCATCGACAAGAGCTCTATCAGTGTACGTGAGGAGCAGTAAAATAACTATCTGTGGAAGAACACGAATAAGCAAAAAAAAAAAACGCGACGAGCGACTGGAAATTCTACAAGCGACTCGTTGAAAAAAGAAGCCCAAATCCGCCTATTCTAAGGCGGAATTGGCAACTCTGCTGTGGTCTCATTAATATATCGAATTGCTCGCAATTTAGATTGACTGCACGGTCGATAAGGTAGTGTACCGCCAGTGAACGCCACACCTGGTCGTAATCTGCGCAGCAAGCTTCGATCGCACCTCTTCAGAATATGTGGTATCCTTATTTGTATAACTGGTCGAGTTCGTGGAAAGCGGCGATGACTTGGCAAAGCCAAACATGTACGGTATTTTTGCGAGTAGTGTATACACTAGGCCTTAGTGTCTTGTAGCGAAATGGGATGGACACTAGTGTGTCGTTAATGTGGACCACTTTGCTCTCCACATCACAAACTCATTGCCATGTAAGCCACAGTGCCCTCGAATTTACTATAGTCTTATACATTAGCCAATTCATATAAGTGCCAATGGATTACAAAACAGTCAATGAATGGCGCTGCCTACCCGTAGTTTAGGTCAGAGGTCACCCAGCGGTTAACAGCTGATAGCTGGTTAAGTTCTCATTCTTCCATCAGAGCTTTCGGTCCCTTCAAACTCAAACCAAGAACAGAGCTTCTGTTCACGTGGAAGTGTACCTCCTAGAAGTTCAGAGGAGGATGCCGGAAAAATGAAGATTGAGTTATCTACGTCCGGGACCTGCTGACGCCGTGAAATGAAATTGCAAGAGGCGATGTGTATTGATTCCCAAAGCCGCTTGAAACAGTTAGCGGCGACATCAAACGACGAACTTTCGAAAGGCCTCTGTAGTGATATCGGACCATCAACGTATCTTCTCTTTGGTCGAAGATATGGTGGTTCACGAATCTTGCCGGAGACGTGCCGTAGCGGTCAACACACCCGGGAGAAGAACAGGATAACTTTGATTCTTCCGGCTTCGAAATCGAGAACACCGCGCGACAGCACCCGCTCATACTCGAGTAATGCGCCAGTGACAAAGCACTGCGCGGCGCCTGGAAAGAGAATGAAAAGATTGGAGAGAGGGGTGGGAGGGAGGGTCAGCAACGACTGACGAATACCCACGCAGCAAGACTAATATACAGAAAGAAAATAATGAGAGATAGAAAGGAAGGCGCGAGTTTCCAAGGACAGGCAAGGAGAATAAACACACACGCATAAACTCAATGGTAAGGACTGCATTATAGGGTGGCCGGCGAGAACGCCCGTGGAGAAAAGCACTTTGCGATTGAAGCGCCCCGACGCGGAGAGACAAGGAACGCAACCAATTCCGCTCGTTACGCGCGCGCACTGAGCGAAGGGCGACGAAAGTAGGAGGAAAAGTTTTGGGAAGGTCTTTCGTCACACGGGTCTCTCTAAAAGAAGAGAATGATAAAGGGAGTTCGTCCGTTGCACTCTTTGTGTCGGAGCTAACGCAGAGAGTGCCGGAATCTTACTGAAGGTAGAGTCCACATGGATTGATGAATCTTACTAAAGATACGCGTCCGCATGGAGTGATGAATGTTACTGAAGATACGCGTACACATGGAGTGGTGAACATTACCGAAGACACGCGTCCACATGGAGTGGTGAATATACTGAAGCTCCGCGTCCACGTGGAGTGGTAATATTACTGAAGTTAGGCGTCCACATGTAGTGATGACTGTTACTGAAAATATGCGTCACATGGAGAGATGCCGGCGGTCACACAAGTTGAGACAAACGAAAAAAAAAGGGTTCGTGGGCGCTATGACTGCGTGAATATCAGTGAGAGAAGCGAGAGTTCTTTTAACGAGGGCTCTTGGCACGAAGGCTCCGCGTGAAATCGGCGAAGGCGATTGGCGCGACCGTAGCAAGATTTGGTGTCTATAAGTACTAATAGTTCGTGAGGCTTTATGTGCGAAACCACGACATCATTATGAAGCACGCCGTTGTGGAGGTTCCACAAATTTCTACCATTTGGTGTTCGTTACGTGCATGGACATCGACAGTACACGGACGTCTAGCATTTCGCCTTCATCGAAACGCGACCGCCGCGGCTGCATCGAACCCGTGGCACTCGGGTCAGCAGCCAGCGCCAGTAATCACTGTACCATCGAGGCGACGGCTAAGTACAAATCAGGCTTGTGAAAGTGTACGGGACAGAGCCAATGAACTCATTACAAAACGTGACGCAGAGATAGAAGCGGGACACAATGAAGAATACATGCCCACGTGGAGCTGGCGCTCATCCGACTTTTTTCTACAATTAACGTAAATCGCACGTATATGCGATTTCCTTTATTAGAATGCCTAGACAGCAACAACGAGGGCATGCGCGCATAAGCTCCGGTGATGTAGCGATGCAGAAGTTGATGCAAGTCTGATGCAGGAAGCGAATTTTTCTTTTGCAAAAATACAGAGAGATCAACCCTTGCACCTGTCTTGCCTAGTTTTGTTTCAGTAGGCTTTCGCTGTCTCTCTTGCTAGCCAATAATGAAACAGTGCAACCGAGCACCGGCTGAAACCTACAGGCATCAAAGGCATGCATATACTGGAATTATCATGTTCGTTGTTGCTTCACATTTTACTTTCAGTCATTTGCGCAAAGCATTACCTAACTACACTGTATATAGGATTACTCACGTGTTGTTTTACTACACTGCTGTATTACTTTCTTGCTGTATAGTGATTACTAACCGTTACGCCCATGACAGCGCGGAGGCTTGACCTCGTGGTCCGTCGTGGGAGTAGCCAGGCGTACGTCTCGTGCGTCCCCTACAGGGCAAGAACTCACAGGGTCCCTTATGCATTCAAGACGACTCCAAGGCGAAAGCCATCTTCTTTTTTCTTTTCAGTAGATGTATTGATCCGGCCCCCGCCACCCTTCGAAAGCGTTCTGCTCCTAGCGTGGTTTTGCACTGCTCCAAGATCGGAAGCGCCTCATCTGGTTTTGCAGTGCCTCCGTGATCGGACCACCTTTGACCAAGTTACAATCTCGTGCGATGAAATCATCATGTGACGTCACGTGACGTACCGCGGCGTCATGATGACGTCAAAAATTTTCTCGATCTGTGACGTCAACGTGACGTTATACGGTTACGCCATCACGTGGTGATGATTTTTTGCATCACTCGTTCACGGCGCCACGGGACGCGGACACCGACGGTCAAATTTGGCGTTTGATGGGCATTTAGGCTTTCGCCTAATGAATGAATGAATAAACTTTATTAATGTCCGCCAGTTTCTCCGGGCGAGGCAAGGGGAAGGGGGATTAACCCCTGTCCCGTCCCACCCTCCGTCGATGATGATGGCCTTAATAATAAAATTTTAGCAACAGCAGCAACAACCCAGCGGTTGTACATAGTTTCCCTCCCGTTTTCCACTCCCCTCTTAATGTCCTCCGGCCTTGAGGGTACGATAAATAAATAAAGTCAATAAATCTATCTGAATGTCATGGTATTCGATAAGGAATTGACAACGCACCCCACTTTGCAAATGCGACAAACAAACAAACAAATGCACTACAATGCAAGACAAAAAGAGAACTATGAGAATTCTTAGGCCACGAACAAGCGAGGGAGTGGGAATCGCCGTTCCGCTTCTACAGCCTGTTTCGAAGACACGCGAGAACCTGAACTTTTCTTTAAGCGACGCCGCAACGTCAATCGTTAGAACACTTACCGCACCGTAATCTGTTTTGCGTTGTTTAAATCGGAGACTCGAATACTACGCTCTTAATAATATCTGGGGGTTAGGTGCCAAAACCACCATACGATTATGAAGGCTGTGGAAATTCCCACCATCTGGTGTTCTTTAACGTTCACTGACATCTCCACAGTACATGGGGCCTCTGACATTTCAGCTCCATCGAAATGCGACCGCAACGGCCGGGATCGAACCGTGACCTTTCGGGTCAGAAGGCAAACACCGTAGTATTGTACACCGATTCTGACAAGAATATTACATTCTATCTGTTCACAAAGTCAGTCACTAGTTGCGGGCGTTTGCATATGAGCAAAACTTTCTTTGTAAGGAGCTCTCAGTGTGGAAACCATGCTGTACTTACGTCAAGTCAGAAATAAGAGTTAATGCGCACTTTCTGAACAATACGGTGGGGGAAAAAAATGAGGGCTGCGGATGTGACGGAGGTCGATAGTTGAAATGTGCTGCCTCCCCCGTTTCTCGCGATGCTTCTCGGAGAGTTCAAGGGTCGTCCCGCCCGCCCTTCCTCGTAATGCGAGGTGATTAAATTTGGCTGGCGCCTCGCTCCGAAGAGTTATCGCGAGCGAAAAGGGTCGCGTGCCCGAGAAGCATCTTCTTCGTCTTCTTCTCTTCCGTTTTCTCGGCTGCATTATTATTTTTTTTTCATTTGCTTACTTCTTCCGGCAAGTGTCAGTGCAGAGATGTAACGAGCCGCTAACCAATTTAGCGCTCTCTCTCACTCCTTTTTTTTTCTTTCGCTTCTACGCCGACGAGTGCGTACTCTCGGCACACTCCTGTTAGCGACACATCACGATCTTATCAACGCGCCAAGCAGACCGCACGCGTGTGACGTAAATGGAAGCGTATCCTTTTGTGTGATGTATCCCGGGTCTATGTTATTATTTACCTCTATTCTTTTCTCTTTTCATATTTTGAAGACTGGTCTCGATGAAATACTTTTAGTTCGCTGACTGCTGTGCTTTGTTTTATGTCTGTCTATCTATCTATCTACTATCATCTATCTATCTATCTATCTATCTATCTCTCTATCTATCTATCTATCTATCTATCTATCTATCTATCTATCTATCTTCTATATCTATCTGTCTGTCTGTCTGTCTGTCTGTCGTCTGTCTGTCGTCGTCTATCTTCTATCTATCTCTATCTATCTATCTATCTATCTAGCTATCTATCTATCTATCTATCTATCTATCTATCTATCTACTACTATCTATCTATCTATCTATCTATTGAGGAGAGCTCTAAGGTGCTAGTTTGGTATGATTCATCTTCAAAAGTGCGCTTAGTGAACACAGACACAACGAAAAGTACAGGACATAAGGCAACGAGCGCAATTTTGCGCTTGTTGCCTTATGTCCAATTGCACTCGTTGCCAATTGCGTTGCCTTGTGTCCAATTGCGCTCGTTGCCTTATGTCCAACGAGCGCCATATTGCGTTCGTTTGTTTATGTCCTGCACTTTTTCGTTTGTGTCAGTGTTCACTAAGCGACTTTTAAGATGTATCATTCTATCTGCGCTTAGTTAGAAATAAAGACACCAAGCCAAGGAACGTATAGGGGCATGTTATTGGTAGTAGTTGTGATATAATTGAGAATACATTAAGTGGACGAAAAGATACTTCCCGCCGGCGGGGACCGAACCTGGAACTGGCGGGAAGTCAATCTTTCGTCCACTTTATTGTCTTCTCATTTATATCACAACAACTACAGATAACGGCCCCTATACATTCCTAGGCTTGAGTGTCTGTTATTCTCATTAGTGTAGTGGTCTAACAAATAAAAAAGAGCCTTAATAATATTCCCTTCTTCAGCGCTAAGCGGACATTTTCCGTAGCCTGCATCGCTGGACTGATGGAAGTCGCCCACGTTTGCTTCAATCTCCTCCTATTGTCTCCTTTCTCGTTCACTTATCTCTTATTCCCACTAACCCTCTTTCCGCAGTACAGGGACAGACATCCCGGTCTAGACTGGCTAACCTCCATGTCTCTTCCGTCTGTTACTTCCTTCCTTCCCTTCCTCCTTTCCTTCTTTTCCTATATACCCCGACTTCCCCGAGTCCCTCTCCTGTTGCGCTATGCCGTACTCCCTCACAGACTGCGCCGCTTCGCTTTCGCCATATTCGGTGGAGCTGAAATTTCTGAGACCCGTTTTCTTAGATTTGGGTGCACATTAAAGGGGCCCTGCAACAAATTTCCAAGTAACCATCAAATGGCTTCACTAAAGGAGGTTTATTGCCTCATGAATCGACCACCGCCAGAATTTTAAAGACGATAGTCTTTCTTGGGAAACTTAAACGCCCAAATGTTGGTCTGTCTTTCTGTTTGTCGGCACGTCCCCGCTTCAGCCACCCGGCCAAAGTTGAACCCTTGCCCAAGGGCCAGCCACCTTGAACGGATGACTAGGTTCATACTTGTGTACATTGTTGATCAAAAAGCAAACATTACGCATATCCTGAGGCGCAACATCACTATGTAGTATAGGTGCTGTGTCCTTTAATAGAAAAATACATAGTGTTACGGGGAGTGTACAATGTGTTACATAATTCTAGAGACCCTAGTTTCTTAAGCTGCGCTGAAAATGCGACTGCGCTGAAACTTGTCTTCCTCCGTGCCCTCTGCACGAGCTCATTGTTCTGTTTCGGTTTCGGTTCCGTATTGCGCTGTATGAATACCATGGGGTGCCGCTCTGGCATTCCTGTTTACTCAGGCGACGTGGTAAATAAAAGAGTGTGTGGAGAGCACTCGTTGAGTGCGGACGTTCCTTCTGCTTCGGCGCTTCCCGCCAAACCGCGTGTTCGGGCTGGCTGGCGTCCCCGCCGGCCGCGTTGGTCACCGCCGGTCTTCGCCTGCTGCTGCGCCGGGACTACCAGCCCGCAACACAGCACTCATGTTTCCCGACGTATTGCCAGATGGCGTCCATATCTCACGCAGCGCCTCTCCTATCGTCCTTTAGACGACATTTGCAGCTACCGCACGCAGATACGCGGCCAATTTTTAGAATCCGTCAAGTGCGAGCGGAGGTTACTGACATTTGTCGCACGCTGTAATTGCTTTCTCTCTCATCCCGTCCCGACGAGCGCGCTGCAAGCTAAGCAGGGAGCGATGGCACGGGGGGAAAAAAATTACGTCACGCGGAGTCAGACCTTGAGCACTTTTTTTCTTCGAACGCGCGGCTTACTTTCAGTGTGATAGCGAGCGGGCGCGTGGACAGGTTGGTTGCCTCCCGCGAGGCGACAGCGGTAACATGCCAGCACACGATGCTCAAATCAGCCAATGGCGTGAAATTTGGGTATATGGCATGCCATTTGGGTATATGACGTCATTTGTAGAAAGAAGAGGGAACGATTTCTAGCTGACTTTGAGAATTAATTGTAAATTCCGGGCCGCGTGCTGCGCTATAATGTTTGGCTCGCGTGTCCTCAGGAGCCTCGACTACCGATCAGCAGCGTTTTCTGGCCATGATGAAAACGTGCTGCAAGGCCCCTTTAAAGAACCCCCAGGTGGCAGAAACTTTCGGAGCCCTCCGATGCGGTGTCCCTTTTTATCGTATCGTGGTTTTGGGACGTGAAACCCCAACAATTATTATTACTTTCCCGAACACTAACCACTCGTAGGCGGTGGTTGTGGGTCGGTTTCGAACTTTTAGCGACGCATGCGGGAAAGGGCTTGAGACCATGTTGCCTGACGTAAAACGGACGCGCTTTAGTATTCAAAAGGCAGTAATACAAATACTAGATTAAAGAACCTTCGCTACCAGTGTACCTTGCACAAAATTAAGAATTTCAGTTGCGGATTTTGCGGCAGTAAGTGAATTGTTCGTGAAATATCCCCAAACAACCAGTGCAGTGCGGAGCTTCCGATAATAGGCAAAGGACAACAGTGCGATCATATTTTTCGGGATGACATTTTTAGCAATTGTAAGAAAGCTGTTAGTGGTCTCTGTAGTGTATGTAGGCGCCGTCCACTGGCCAGGGGGAGGTGCGTTGCTCGCACTGGCCCGTCCCAAGTTCACTAACATTGGCCGTAAAAGCAGACACACGCAGGCGTCCCCCGTGTAGCCCGGCCACAATCCGCCCACTCATGCAGGGGGGAGACGAGCGCATCGCATTCCATTTCCACCGACCCCGTCTCATTATTGTTTTTTTTTTATCCGCTAGGCTGGCTAGGCTTTAAGTTCTGGCGCTGCAGTCGCAATGGAAAACGCGACTGTACGGTGCCTATAGCACGAGTTTTAGGGGCGAAGCTCCTTAAGGCGGCACCCGTTCGTCCCTCGTAGTCGTAGCGGTCGTAGTAGTGCGTAACCAGTCGTAACGCTAGTACCAGATCTTGACCTCCAAGCTGGTGCCGGTGGGAGATTTTTCCTGTGCGTTGTTGACAATAAAAATTCGCAGCGTGCGCGTTACTAAAAGCCGAATTCTTCTGTCTCTCATTCCCCATTAGCAGCCATTGGCATGGTTCCAGTAGGAAACGTTAGTAGAAGTAGAAGTGTAAGTGTTAGCTAAAAGCCGACTTCTTCTATCTCTCATTCCCATTAGCAGCCATTGTTTACCTCCAAGGTATACCTGGTGAGATTTCTCCTGTGCGTGATTAAACAATAAAAATTTTGTTCAAAACGCCGTTGATTGATGAAATAAACCAACGAAGAGCCAGATGTTTTGTAAAGCAAAACGAAAGAACGCCAGATGTTTCTAAAGCAAAACGAAAAGACGCCAGCTGCTTAACGAAAGACGCCAGATGTTTTCTAAAGCAATGGTTTTCTAAACAATGAAAATTCACAGCGTACATGTAAAATTAAAGTGAGCTGCAAGTCGTCATAACTCATCGAACCTTTAGTATAAACCGCCCGATCTCACGTCGGTGATGATGTACTGGGCAGAATTCACGGAAGATTCACGGTTACCGATGAACCTCCGCAGCTTCGCCCACTCATCATCATTCACTCCGTGTGATATGCTGTGATTTTTTCGTGTTGACGTTTTTTAGCCATGCAACATGAAACTACTGCGCTCTGTAGTGTATATAGCACTGCTAATCGACGACCATTTTTCCAAACACAGTGCGTCCAAGTGTTCTTGCGTCATACGATAGGAGCAGGAATAAACGTTTATTACTCGAAACGGTATCGCGGTCTAGTCCCGCTTCTACTCTCGATAGGAGGTCTCTCCTGATTCCAGGAACCCTCTGGCCTTCGCTGCCTCCTTGGCCCTGGCGACGAGACGTCGTTGTTGGTCCGGGTCCTCTGAGACGAGCTTGGCCTCCCACGTTTCGGGAAGGCCTCCGCTTTCTTGACTGGCGTTACAGGCATTCGGCGAAGGCGATGTGTCCGCGTGTATATCGCACGAGCACATGGGATCAGGGGGACCAAGGTGTCAGGTACGCCGCAAATCGGACATAGATATTCGTGTAAAGTCTGTGCGTGAGTATACCGTGGGTGTAAGGGTTGCTCGGCATTCATATCAGCATGGTGCTGTCCTCTTTGTTGAGCTTTGGGTGTTGTGGTGGGTACTCACTGCGTTGTAGCCTTTGATGCTGAAGTATCACTCTGTAGGGGATGGGTACGGACTCAGCCTGCCCGGACGCAGCCCTGGCGTCTGGCGAGTGGGAGGGGATAGCCCGGTAAGCATGATCGCGGGCCGCGACGTGGGCCGCCTCGTTCCGCTGCGGCCCCTCGTACCCGGGAACTCATGTCACGCAGGCGTACGGCATCGGAGTTCTTCTTCGCGCTTCAATATATTGAGTGCTTGGGCAACACACGACCTTTGGTGTATAGTTCGCGTGGCTATTTGCGAATCTGTAAAGACGACTGCTGCGTCCACACGTGGTAGTAGCCAGCGCGATTGCCGCCTGTTCTGCAGTTTCTGCGTTTCCGGCGCGGTCTGTGGCAGATGCGAGCTCTATGCCCAGAGAATCAACGATGCTCAAAGCGTAGGCGTTTGTATTGGGATATTTGGCTGCGTCAGTGTATCTGGCGTCCTGATCATGGCTGTAATTTCGCCGTAAGACATTTACTTGAGCCTGCCTTACGGAAAGATTCGCGGATGTTCGGAAGAATTCGTTGTTCTCGGTCCGTGTCTGTGTCGGCTGACAAAGTTTCGCCGTAGTTCAGCCGTTGAAGCACTAATCTTCCAGTGGGCGAGAGCTTTAGCCATTCTAGTTGACTAGCCTTGTGCGCCATGGCTAGTTCCTGCCAGGTATTGTTCCTGCCAGCTAGTTCCTGCCAGGTATTGTGAGGAAATTAAAGTGCACGAGAATACATCTTGCCGCCGGCAGGGACCGAACTTGCAACTTCGGATTACGCGCGCGATGCTCTTTCCAATTGAGCTACTGCGGCGGTCGTCCACTCGTCCACATTATCGGGTATTATTCGCATGAAACCTGAGAATGTTAGTCAGCGCCTCTTGTACCCGCGAGGGCGAGTGTGGAACACTCTTTCTTTATGCCAGATGGCGTCACGTGGGACGTGAACCTTAACGAGTGGACAGCTGACCAATAAGCCCTCGCGTACTACCTGAAGGAATCAAGTCTGCCGAAACGACATCCTCGCTATGAATTAATGAGGAAGGGAAGCGTCAAGGCTCGTTTCTTTGTCTCTGGCACAACCTTAATGAAAAGCCACATACTGAAGCCAAGGAAGGTATTGGGAAGGTAATTGTACTGCTTTAATGTGTTATAGTTACTGTGACATAGATGCCCGCTCGTGCGTGGCAGAAGCGTAGAATCACGCCAGGCGTCAAAACACGTGAATTGCGCAACGAGTGGTTGGTTTCAAGGCACGTTAATTACAAAGCACGGAAGCATATTTACTATCGTTATCAACAACAGCACCAACAACGTGTGCAGCTGCGCAGGTTCCCGTGTTGCCTTATGTACCCATATATGGGCGAGGTACCCACTGTAGTGGGTACCACGCGAACTTGCAAAAGGAACAATAATGTCGTAGTGGGCATTTCGCAACTGTGCTTGCAGTATACATTCTAGGATAGTTCAAAAAGGCCGATTCACAGGCGTACAGACGTTCATTTCCTTGCGGCATAATTTAGGTGTCCACCGAAAAGCGAAGCCAGGCCAGCGACTGAGAAGGCAATGCGAACGGGGTCTGATTACGCTCTACACAATTACGTTCTACATTTGAAGGCGAAGCTCAAGCGTCCTCTCAGTTTCTTTTTTCTTTATGCCGTTTTACGCTCACCTCACACTGCTCAATCACGGGGGGCACCGAGCTGCCCGATGCCATTGGGAGTAACGCACGTTGCCCTACCTCTCGATATCGTGCCAGCTGCATCGCTGCAGCTATAGTTTTAACGAAGCACTCGCTGCATTTAGCCACTGAAAGAATAAGTTCGAAGCGGAAGCATCTTGCGAGCTTCCCAGAAAAAAAAACATAGAGAACTCGCGAAGCCGAGATGTACATGCTGCCTCTATACGCAACCGCGAGCGCTCGCGGCAGGGTATTCACTAATGAGTGTCGGAAGCAGGTGTCGTTGCGTTACAGTTCTTTTTTTTTTCTTTTTGTCCCTTTTCACGGGGGCTTTAGTCTTGATCTCATTCCTATTTTAAAACACGTACCCTTCTTGATACACCAATGATCCCTGGTTCCTCCGCAGCAGTTCGCGACAGTCGAGGAATGGGCAATCTCCGTTCTCGGGGCACTCAAATCTTTAAACGCAAAGCCGTCCGCGGCCGAAACATGCATACTCCTAAGTTATTTTGCGGCAGTTTTCTTTTTCTCGTCTCGCTTTGTTTTTAGCGTATTTACTGGCGCTAAGGAAGGCGCTACTGGCTTCATCTGACTTTGGTTTCGTTTCCCGAGGTGCACCGTACGTGCGAGAAAAAAAAAAAAGTATAAGCGCACCACAGGAATATTCATGGAATCTGTTACTGCAACAGACGCAGTACACGATGCGCGTTACGACAATGTTATACTACAAAATTTAAAAAAAATGGAGGCGACTCTAATTTCTGATTTAGGTGTCGGGCAGGGGCGTAGCCAGAAATTTTTTTCGGGGGGGGGGGGGGTTCAACCATACTTTATGTATGTTCGTGCGTGCGTTTGTATGTGTGCGTGCCTATATACGCAAGCAAATCGAAAAATTTCGGGGGGGGGGGGGTTGAACCCCCCCCCCCCCCTTGGCTACGCCCCTGGTGTCGGGTAGCGGCATTCGCACATCGGCGTTCCTGTGCCCTCGTGTATTACTCGGGTTAATTGTGCGTTTCGTCACTCTGCCAAAGCGGATTTCAGAGGTCACGTAGAAGGAAGCTCATGGTTGACATATTCTCCGCTATGTATCGCAACGACTCCAGCTGCTCACAAGAAAACTGCCTGCTCTTTCAATTAACTCATTCAATTAATCTTCACTTATGGTGAGTTAATGACCCCTTATCTTGGGCAAACTTACACTCCATTATCGTATGTATCCAACACAACTGTTATATTGAACCACAACTATCAATTTCGTGCCAGTTTTATTTTTTGCAAGAATATTTCTGAATCTTCGGAAAACCAGAAGTAAGCGATCGGACTGGAAGTGCTTGGAAGAAAATGAGTGTCACTCATTGATCGCGTCACTAAAGAGATGTGGCCAGCTTCATTTAGTGGACACCGTTGGAACCAACGTTACTAGACTACTAGACTAGGACCTAGTCTAGTAACGTTGGTTGGAACAGCGAAGTTGATGCCCTCCTTCTTCGTGCCCACCCTCACCCGCCTTTGGTGCGCCCCTCACTAGTTCACTCTCTCTGCTGAACCTTGACACTTCCCCTCTCGGCGCGCCTCTAATTTGTTCACGCTTTCCGCCGAGCCTCACCCTCGACCGTCTTGGCACGGCACAACCCTTTCCCCTATTACGAACTCCCACTTCTCGCCACACCGCGAGGCCACGTGACCAGCGCTACGCCATCGTCGGGCGCGGAAACCTCGACTAACAACAACTACGTTGTTAAAAGCGAGATAGCCACGCCTTCAAGGGCGTGTGACGCTATGTTTCCGCGAGGGCAAAGTTTATCGGCGCCTTATAACGTTCCTTCCTTTCTCATACGGTACACTCGTCGATGTCGGGGTTACTAAAAAATCATTTATTACTAAATCTTTAATACCGCTACGGCAACAGGACCAAAACTATCAGAGGAAACTTCTACGAACACTTCCTCGCCGGTGCCATTAACCCTGGCCCCAGTGGACCACACGCCGCGCACACACGCACAATCCGCGAACGTTCGCCGACCCCCCCCCCCCCGGCCGCTCGCTCTGCCCGATTATCAAGCATGTCCGCATCCGGGGGCATGCGCTGTGGCCCTCGCTGCTGGGACATATCGCCGCCAGTGTGGGCGAGGGGGTTTATCGCCGTTGCCCACAAGAGTGAATGGTGAAATGTGGAGGTAGAAGTAATCTGATGACATGCAAAGTGTTGTGCTACTACTATTTGATGGAACGGGATGAGCTTTATACTTTACCGCGTTTGGTGTGACACTCGAGAGGAGTCGGAGGCAGGTACTCATGCTAGCCTAGTTCAACCTGCAAGAAACAACTCCTCCTCCTTGTCCATTTTTAAAATAAAACTACCAAGAGTAACAAGCAATTGCTGCTTACGTGGAGAACATATTGCGACGAACCACGAAACATCTATATACTTGATCATAGAAAAGATGTACGCAGATTCGCAAATAGTGTACACTTGTAGAAGGAAATTTGTTCACAAACGTCGCATGAATTAAAACATCAAACTGACACCCTAAAGAATACAAGACCCTGTGTCGGAATGTTTGGTCCATCGGCGTGCTTTGTTGTCGGAGTGTTCATCATTTCGAGCTTGCATGTTCCTGGAAGCCACCCCTCTGTAGAAACAGTGCTGTGGTACGTACTATTGGTCCCAATATTATAACAACGATGTGCAACACTACGACATCTCTTGAGGTTCCATGCTACCCGTCAGAGGGCGTCCAGTGCAGGTTATATCTAGAGTTACTGTATATGCTACCTTTAGATAGCAGAGTTGCGCATAGGCCTGGCTAACAACCACAGCTATGCGGCGAAGACGCGCTCCGTTTTTGCAGGCGACATGCCTACCGGGTCACCGATCGGCAAGTTTGGCGCGTCGAAGACCGGCGATTAACTTACTGTGAATGGCTAGTGTCAATCCAGTTCGCTGCAGCGGCGCAATCGAGAAATGCAAGAATTGGCCCGAGCGTCAGCTTCTCCGCCACGCATGGTTGCTAGCGGCGTTTGGAAGACGGATGCGCAATTCTGCTACCTAAAGGTAGCATATGCAGTAACTCTAGTTATATCAGGTGAGGTTAGGATATGTATAAAGTCAGTCAGGTTAGGTTTTTGCCATGAAACGCTATTATTATCGCGAAAGCCTTAGATGCATAATCAAACGCGAAAATTGACCGTCGTCGTCGATCGCCGTCCCGCGACGCCGGCGTCAACACGAATGATGCAAAAAATGGTCATCGCATGATGACATCACCATGTGCCATGATCATGACGCCACAGATCGCCGAAATTTGTGACGTCATCACGTGACCTCGTCATTTGGTCAAAGGTGGGTCTGTCACGGAAGCCTTCCGGAACCACGCTATAGCCGCAGAAAGCTTTCTTGGGGGGCGGGGAGGATCAATATATCGATTGAGAAGGAAAAAAATAACAAGATGGCTTTCACCTTCGATTCATCTTACGCTAATGCATAAGGGACCCTGTGAGTTTTTCACGATCCCATATTCCGTGTAACTATAAAATGACGGCCGGTTCTCCACACTCCCGCAAAACGCTGCGCATATTGAATAACAGTGTATGGATCTACTAGCGGCCCCAGCGTGATAACATCACAGAAGAACAGTTCGATATCAGTTCAAAGTCCGCGCCTTCGTTGGAGTGCCATCCCACGCAGTCGCTGCCGCTCCGATCCGGCCGGGGGCGCAGCAGATTAGAGAGGCGGCGATGCGGCTTGGCCGGCCGGCGCAGCGCCTCTTCCCGATTGGGGAAACGGCGCGCTTCTTTGCCCCGGGCACATAGCGCTTCGACCCGCGCCGCATCGCCGGCGAGTCGTCGACCGTCGTACCCCGAAGAGTCGGCTCTTCTTCTCCCCCCGCTCTTCTTCCACCGGCGCCGCCAAAAGGGGTGGAGCGCGTGCCCGGGGTGGGACCGGCCGCTCCCGAAAAGGTCCGGCCCGGGGGGGCTCCCCGAAACGAGCACGACGCGTCGCGCTGCCGCTATTTCCCCCCTTCCTTTCTCCCGAGCCCGGGCTATCTTTGGCGATGGCGCCGTGTTTTCGAGCGCGAAAGAGGAAAGTCGGCATCGAGAGATGAACGATCCGCTTGGAGCAATGAGATGTACGGATGGGAGGAGAGGTCCCGAAGGGAGTAAGAAACTGGGGAAGCGAGAGAGGAGTGCGATGCGAAAAGTTTTCGCCATTCGTTTAATCCTCTTCATCTGTGAGAGAGACAGAGCGGCTCATTTGTGAACTACTGTTTTAAGCTGTGCGGGTGGATTAAAGTTTATTCTGATGAAACAGCGGTTACTAAACAAGGGACGAGAAAGGAGTGCACAGGGCATCCACTGACCGGCACAACATGTTTACATTCAACAGCGCAAAAGACGTAGGACACAGAAATACTTGACAACACGAGCGCTGCCCCTTTTGCTACAGGACATGTTCTGGGCACTCCTTTTCTGGTCCTTCGTCTATTAACGAGCTATTTTCAAAAAACAAGTTGGGCCTTCATCAGCACATTGAAAAACCTTTAGCCCAATTTCCCTGGGTGAGGGGGGGTAGGAGAGGTTCCGAAGGGAGTGAGAAATTGGAGATAACGGAGGACTGGATACGAAAAGTTCGCGACATTCTTCCTAACCTGTTCATCTGTGAGAGAGAGCGTGGCTCATTTCTAAACAGCTGTTTTAAAACCCGTTCAGTCGTGGTGTATTTTATGGAGGCACGACTTACTTTTGAACATTCACATTATACTGACTAATGAATGCCTTGAATGTAGCACCACACTTAAACGTACCATATGGCTAACAAAGGACTTCGCGATGTGATTAAAATTTTGCTAGCCTTTGTACGAGTCTTTGGGTAATTTCAAGATGTCTGCAGCATCTGTTTGCTTAAAGACCTCTGTCGGAAATAAACTTGTCCTGACTTTAGTTATAGGAGAGAGCAGCAGAACAATGGTTATTTAGGAAGTGTACTATATACGACTAGAAACTCTGGTATTTGTGTAAAATCGCTATTGTTAGCGTTATTTCGCGTATGGGAAGCGCCGTGGCTTGATCATAGCCAGATCATCTATATACATGTTTATCTTTTAACAGCGCTCAAATTCGAGGGGAGAATATAGGATAGATATACAGTGCCCTTTTTAATGTTGTAGGGACGTTCCTTGTTTTACGCGCTGTTATTAAATGAATCCGTTATCAGAATGCCAGGAATAACAGGCCATCCGAGTTTTCTCTCTAGTGAAGTGTGTTTCACGTTAAGGCGTAGCTAGGAGCGGGGTGAAAGGGGGGGGGGATGAGGAGGGGGTCGAACTAGAGCCGTGCACGGCAGCACTTGCGAGCCCGAGCCCAACCCTGGTCCGGTGACTGCGTCGAAGCGCACCCGAGCCCGATGCTAAAGGGCTGCGAGCACGCCCGGCCGGCCCGGCCCGGCCCGACATACAAAAACAATATCCCGGGCCCGGCCCGGTCCAGCCGGTGGGTCAAGACAGCCGGCGAGTCACATCCCCTCGTCCTTCGTGTTGCCAGAGCGCAGGCGAACTAGTTACCAGTAAATCTAACGCGAACCGTCGAAAGGCGCCGCCACTAACTCTGCTGGATCTACTTCTCTTTTTGCCGGAGTGGACCAGAGGCAGTGGTTCACCTTCTCTCCTTGCGTTTAAAGTGGCTAAAGAAAAGGAAAACCAAGAAAGGGGGGGGTGGTCGCGGAGAAGGCGTTACGTGCTGGAAAACAATTCCGGCACAGCGTTATATTCTGGGCTTGATTCGGGCTTTGCACCTGGCCCGGCCCACCCGATAAACAACAGAGTAGCCGCGAGCCTGGCCGGACCCGAGATGAAAAGACGTCGACCTACCCGAGCCCGGCCCGGGTCCGGGCTGGGCTCGGGCTTTCGGGCTGCCTGTCAGAGTTGCCAGGGCGAAAAGACAAAAAGTAGCCAAAAATTGAAAAAGCTAGCCAAATTAAGCCACGGGCAGTAATTCTAGCCAAAAGTAGGCACGCGTGTGTCAGAACATTTGGGAAGTTTTTGTATAAGCTGCTAAATTTAAAAGCCTTTTGGCAAAAATGCAAATAAGTATGTTACGAGCACTTCATAATCGGAATTGTTGATATTTAAGCATTAATCGTTGACTTAACCAATAATTTCATTCGTCATAATGAAGTGTCTTCCGCTGTTGCAAAAACGGTATGATGTTTACGCGTTTTGCGTGAGTTTTGGGAAAAGTACTGGAAGTAACAGCCTTTTGGCGGCAATAAAATGACAAGGGCATAATCGTGCTAAAACTAACGGTTACTGTGATTCAACTATAAATTGTAGTGTTCATTTTTGTTGGAACTGCGCGCACCGACTATCTGGATGGACGCTGCCACGTTCGCTTTGGCCGATAGCTTCTGCCACGGATTCTGGACTTCGTGGCCGGACTTCGCGTCCATCCTTCGGAGCAGCCACGGAACGAGTCCAGGGGGCAGCGCGCGTGCTACCCCTTTTTAAACCTCACAAGCGGTACACGCGCGTCGCCACTGCGCAGTACGCGGCGCTATCTCTAGATTAGATAGCCGACGCGTGGTTACAAAATTAATTTTGACGATAATTTCTTGCGTAATGACGAATTCCGATAGTATTCCGGTCGTAGCTCATATCTAATTCCAAGAAATGACACAAGCAGTTCGATAATAATAATATTAATAATAATATAATAATAAGAAATAATAATAATAATACAAAAATAATAATATAATAAGAATAATAATATCTGGGTTTACTGTCCCAAACCACGATATGATTATGGAGGGACACCTTAGTGGATGGCTCCGGAAATTTCGACCACCTGGGGTTCTTTAACGTGCACCTAAATCTAGGTACACGGGCCTCAACATTTTCGCCTCCATCAAAATGAACAAGCAGTTTGCCGCCATTCGATTTCTAATGTCGTTGTGTGCAGAGCGCCCTCGATGTGGAATACGGAGCGCTTCCGATTGTCTTGTTCGTTTAAAGTTTCAGTTTGAAATCGCATTAACAAATAAACGCTACGCAAATTCAAGCCTCATGCACAGTTTTTTTTTCTGAGTTCCAGCCACACATCCGAAAGCCTTGCTTTTTTTTTGTAATGAAAGCACCAAATTCAATCTTGGGAGCAGGGAACACACCTGGCTACAAGTTTTGGCGCCCCATACCCGAACAATAGCGGCTGCAGCGCGTCACCAGATATTCATAATTTGGCTTCAGTTGAGGGACCATAAAAGTGGCCAAGAAGTAGCCAAGACGTCTTTTCTGCCGTCCCTGGCCTAAAAAAGTAGCCAAATTGGGCAGGGTAGCCAAACCTCGCACCCTGCCAGTGCCCGAAGCCCGTGCACCCTCTAGTTCAAAAGCCTCCCATGGAACATTTTCAACTTTGCATTAGTGTATATACGCGCACATATACAAATTCACGCATGAACGTACACAAAGAGAGGTTGACACCCCCCGGCCCCCTGCAAAAAGCTTCTGACTATGCCCCTGGTTCATGTATCAAATACTTTTCTTGTAGTCAAAACATACTGCGTCGATAAAAAGTAAATGCTCGTTGACAATGAACGTTACGATAATAATGATGACCAATATGTAATTTCGAGGATGTAAAAACGCTAATTCATAAAACTTGAATGTATATAATCGAGTGTCCAGGGCTTGCTATTAAGACCACGCAAGCTGTAAAGAGGGTCAATGAAAGGAGCGATTAGGCTAACCCTTTTGTACATATTCAGTTGTGTAAGAAGGCCAGTAGTCCGCCTGAAGTGTTTGCATAAGCCGTTAGTAAAATACCTTGTATGATTGGTCAATTGTGTAATACAAGACGTATATTTTTGTTATAGTGTGACATGGACAATGTGGTAGGCACTCGGAAACGTTGTAATGTGTCGTTTAGAAGCTAACGGGCGGCACCATGAATAGAGCAGGGAATGACGTTGGAATATGTTTTGTCTTTCTCGTGAACGTATTTCTAGCAAGAAAACGTCATGTTAAATTGTTATCGATGTTAGCCGTCTGTGATGCAATAAATTTTTCTAAACGCAACTGAACCAGGTAATGATGCAAAGAGACGTTTGAAAAAGGGCTGCAAGCGTAGTGATTAATTCTATCACATCACAAGCATTATTATCACATCACAATACATTATGTGTGTGTGTGTGTGTCTGAAGAGATAGAAGCAGCGAAATGAGTGTGATCTGCCTTTTCATTTAGGGCACGCTGGACCTTTTATGGCTCGCTTATTGTCTGTAGGTTTTTTTTTTTTCATTGGCAAAGGCCGGACGTGTAGCGTACGGAGTCGCACGATCAAGCCTGTCAAGGCCACACGGCCCGTGCAATGCAGAGGTATCGTGGCCAAATACTACTTCTATGCTGGCCTTGAGGTCCTCTCTAGGCAGGCGCGACATCGCTGTACCCCAGGTTTCGATTTCACGATAACTACACGGGGCGTAGGTTAGAAATTTAAAAGGCAGTTACATTCTTTAGTTAATTAGCGAAATTATCATTCATTTTTTTCTGGCCTGTCCGACGTACTGTGATAGCCCAACTGCGAGACGGTGGGTGGTTTAGATTCGACAGTCGTCGTTTAACGCCTATGCTACCTAAGAAGCAAAGGTTCATATATCGCCAGATACACACAGCACTCACCATTACAGTGGCTGATGAACGTAAGTGCAGCTACTCTAGTGGGAGGCGATGGATCGCCGATGGGCTAATGCGGCTCTAGTTGATTTGAGCGGTGAGCGACCGTTTGATCAACAGGGCGGCATGCGTTTCGTTTGCACGAGGGGCATGGGAAGGGAAACAACGGCCACGGAGGCTCATGGGGCCCTCGCGTGGAACATGCAGAACGATACGTAGTGGTATTGCCCGAGGCTTACTGTGTAGCGTCTAGCGAAGCAGCGGTACTCGGGTCCCCCACGACGCAGGCCCATTTCTGGAATGTGGATGCACTCTGGGCTCCACATTCTTCGCGGTGTCAAGAAGCGACACCGCGAATCATTTTTGCGTGGGCATCTTTTTTATTTGTTTAGCGATATGTCGAAGGCGGTTGCTTGTGCGCAGCCTCGAATGCAAGCCGGACTGAAGATATGGCGTTGGACGTAGAGCTCGCAAGCGAAAACTCAAACAATCCATGCAGAATCTCCTTTGACAGTTGCCTAAGTGCTGCATAAATGTAGAGTCTTATCCTAACTGGCAGCCTTCCTTAGAGACATATTTCTTCAACCACTCGTCAGCGTCTGGAAGGGCCCCATGACAGGCGCATACTGGGACCACCGAAATGCGAGTTTGGCGCCAAAATTTCGCGAAGTTGGAATTTCCCTGGTCATATTGGCTCGACATCTTGTCCTGCTGAGGCCTTTCGTTCCAATGCCATGAAATTCACGCAGGTTTTCATAGAAACAGCTCTCCTTTCACATTTGTTTTGCACCGTGGTGCACACATTCATATGGTTCAAATACATTGAAATTTTGTAAGCGTGGGTGCGTAGCGCAGTGGTTTAGACGCTCTCCTTCGGAACTCCGGACCGAGTTCCAACGCAGCCCTGCCAAGAAAAAAATTGTTTTAACTGCGTAGGAGTTTATGGGACCGCACTGTCGTCGTCTCATGCATCGCTTTAGCGTCACGCAGTGCACGTTTGATACCATTATCCAAGCAGGCTGGACGTTCGGAACGCTAGCGCGCGCTTGCCGTGAACGCCAGCTTTGCCGAAGGACTAATTCGTCTTTCCCAGCCAGTGAAGCGACAGCGAAACGCCAGCGCCGGGAGTTTGACCCCCCCTCCCCATCAGCATGTGTGTGTGTTTGATACAGCTTTGCTGGACATCACGTTCGCCGGGCGGGATGGCGGCCAGTGTTAGAGCGCAGCTCTTCGGCGTCCGTTCCTGCGTTGAGCGGAGTCGCCGTTGGCGTCGGTGGCGTAACCGATAGAGTGAACGAAGACGAAAGATAGCGAACGCGGAGTCTGTCGGTATCACGAGCCACTGGCCTCTCGCCTCGCTTTTCTTCCTCCGCCACCGCGGTGGCCCCTTGGTCGGAGCTCGTGCGCATGCAGGGCTGGCACGTGCATGCGGCTGGCTTGTTGCATAGCGCGGAAACAAACGAAGACAAAGAAGCACAGGACGAACACAAGCGGCCTTTGGAAATACCTTTACGTGATATTGGAATTAATTTATCTGTGCCTGTGATTTGTCTTTTGGAGCCTCTATTTCTGGTTTCTCCAATGCGAAGGTTTGCGTGGCTGTGAGGGATACCTCAGTGAAACCAATCGGTTGACTAGATAATCTATATGATATCCTTCTGTGTCAACACATGTTATATTTTAAACATTCGGGCATTGATTTATTTTATTTATTTTATTATTGTATTTTTTTCATATTGATCAAGCGTCAAAATTCCTATCAAATTTATAATGTTTCTATGTGTAACCCCTTCTAAAGTATTTATACATTTGATAAAACCACTCAATTCTTGCCAATCCCCACAGTGGGTGTGAGCAAAGTTGAAGGTGAACAAAACAAGAACAAGCGGTTGGCTTCGCTTGTCGTAACGGGCTGTCGGCGTTTCGCTTGGTTCGCGGCGCCTGCGATGCACGGTGTGGCACTCGAGCACTCGAGCGCTGACAGTTTCGTGGCAATATGTAACGAATGTTCATTGCTAAAACTGCGGACAGCCAAAACTTCAAACACAGTTGGCGTTGCCTCAACATGACTGCGCTCAGAATTCGCATTAGGCAGTATCGTAATCGCCCGGCGAATTTTTTTTAAGATGAGCTAGCAGATATGCTTCTGAAGGAGTATTCTTGTATTTTGGGCGTGTCTTGACAACATTTGGATGATGTTCGTACCGGAGTTATCCGCTTTATCACTTCCTGTTTCATTGTAATAATGCTATTATAAAATATTTAATCGAAATTTATGCCTCTAGATTGTAGCGTTTCCCAACCTAATGTAGCCCTTATTTCCGATACTGGCAAAGGGATTGTAGATATATTGACGACCAGATTTTGCTGCTAGTGTTGTGACTTCGTTATATGGAGGTTCTACTGTTCTGAAGAGAGGATGGGGAAATGCCAAAGAAAGGGCCGCCGTAATAGCTTGATAAATCGACGTGCAGGAATCGAAATCAGACTGCATTACATAAGTAATGTCGTTACTACAAAACGGAATACAGAAGGAGGTACCATGTCAGAGATTGAGTGGGGTCTTCTGCTCAAGGGCACCAAAATGTAACTTATTATAGCAGCGCTAGACAAGAGAAAATAAGGAAAAGATAATTACTAAAACAAATAAAATACAATAAATACAAAACACACTTGAACACGAATGAAAAAACACATTATAGAGAAAGCGTAAACGTCGAAATAGACACGAGGTGAAAATGTGGCATCTTTAAACAATTACGCAAGCAGTTTTAACGTAAGAATATATTTATTGTGAAAAGAAGGATTTCTGTATTATCTATTGTAAGAGTTTATGTAGAATCGAAAACATATAAGCCTTCTGTATTGTGTTGTGTAACAAGTAGGCAGTGACCAAAATATCTTTTAAAATAAATGGAATTGAGTTTCATAACCAAAAAAAAAAAACTGAAATTCACTGCTTGTTCCCATAGCTTGTGGGCTTCAGGCAGGATGCGAATCACGTTAGATAAACTCTCGTGCAGTTAATGTTGTGGAGTGAAGAGGCGGAATCAAAGAAAAGAAGGAAGGATTGGAAGGTTCGAGTTCGACTCCCACTTGAAGCACTTTCTATTTTCGGCTCCTTTCAATTTGTCCTTCGTCAGATTATTTCTGCATTAGATTGAAATGTGTAATTGGCTTTCCTTGTCTATCCGTGGTGTCAATATCGTTCTTTCTCCTTCCTTCACAATGAAGTTTACAAGCTTTTAGCTCCATCATGCCCATGTTTTTTCACTGTATTCTATACACTACTCACCATTACACATCTTTCAACCAGCAAGTTTCGTACGCCCCTCTCAGTGTGTTAAATTTACGTTGAGGTGCTCGTGTTTAGTTATGAAAAGCGTTTTGTCGACCGGATTGGTTCCCGACTTGAGAAGAAAAGAAGTGCCGTTGCGCAAAATAAGCGAGGACGCGGGACCGGCACTAACTTTCACTGCTTTTTCGTTGTGGAAATACGAAGTTTGTATGTGTCCACCGTGGTTCCGAAGTTTGTATGTTTCCATCTTGGCTGTCATGGGACTGTTTCGGAGGTTCCGCTGACTCGTTGTTTTCTTTGTTCTTTATTGTTAAGGCACCAAAGGTCGCGGTCGAATCCCGGCCGCAGCGGCCCCATTTTCGTGGAAGCTAAAATACGTGAGGCCCGTGTAAGTTAAAGACCCCAGGTGGTCAAAATTTCCGGGGCCCTTCACTATGGCGTCAATCATATTGATATCGTGGTTTTGGATCGCTAAACCCCATTATTATTATTATTATTATTATTATTATTATTATTATTATTATTATATTATTATTATTATTATTATATTATTATTATTATTATTATTATTATTGATAGCTGCGTTGTCACAACTTTCAGTTCTTGTTAATCATGCAGCAAAGGACGGAAGAGAGCTCTCGACCGCACTGAACTTGCAGTTCTCTCACGTCAATCATTCCATATGTGTTTCTAAACGATAGGGCTTTTCTAACCGCCAACCACCATTCTGTATCACCTAGGCTAAACAAAGAGAACGTAATTTGCGAAACTATGCATGATGGAATGATATATCTGTCGAGAGACCGTTCGGTGAAGTGGAAAGCGTTGCGGCAAACCAAAACGCGACTACATTGGGGCACGGGCGGAAAATTGGAGTTAACGTGCATTGCTGCTACTGTAAAGACGGAGTAAAAGAAAAGCACGGACGCGTGGCTAGAAATGGCCCATTCTGCTCGTGGGCATGTTATTTGAAGCACAACAAACAGAGTGTGTTGAAAAGCACGCAAGCTGATAAAGAAAGAAAGAAAAAAGAAAGAAAAAGAAAGAAAGAAAGAAAGAAGAAAGAAAGAAAAAGAAAGAAGAAAGAAAGAAGAAGAAAGAAGAAAGAAGAAAGAAAGAAAGAAAAAGAAAGAAAGAAAGAAAGAATAAGGTGAGTGCATCAGTGAAAGAAAATGTCACACTGCCCTCTCCCGCATGGTTTCTAAAATGAAGCCCAAAAGCGGTCAAAGCAGAAAGAATACCGAGGAAAGGGCAAAGGAAAAGCGAGAAGGGAAACCGGGAGAAAAAAAAAGATAACAAGGCAGAGAGGGAGGCGTAAGAGAGGGAAGGAGACTAGAGGCAAGATCGATGGGCAGCCAGGATCAACAGCGGCCTCCGAGGCATCTGTTGCGCGCCCCGACGTCGCCGCCGCTCGCGACGCCGGCGCGGCTGACGTCGAACGCTGGCCGCCAGAGCTGTAGCTGCCGCGCAGCGTTCCGCGCTGTCAACGTCGCCCCGTTGGCGGGCCGCAGCGATATCGCCGCCAGCGCGGCGGCGCGGAAGCGGACGGTCCGTTTATTTCCCGCGCCGCGGTCTGTCACCGCCGGGGTTCGCTGCGATCGCATACCGCGGCAAGAGCGTGCCAATTGGATTCGTGCAACGGCGGGATCGAATCCCGGCCGTGGCAAAACGCTAGAGGCCGAAGACGAGAAGGACACAGTACGAGCCCTTTCTGACAACTGAATTTATTGAAACAAAAACGAACGCACGAAAAACCAACACCATGCGTACACAATAGTTTTAGGTCATCTGAAAGAAATTGCTAAGCGTGAAAGAAATTGAAGGCTAGAGGAACGGTGGTTGTAGTTTTGCTCGGTGAGGCATCGCAATCCCGCCGTTCCTGCACCGCCGTGGTTGTTTAATAGCATTCCCCACTCCTGCGGAAAGGCGTACATAGATCAGTCTGGTAAATACATTAACAAACCACTTCGCCAGCACAACAACACCTTAAAGGGACACTAAAGAGAACAATGAATCGGTTTGATCGATAAAGTGTGCTCTGAGAACTCTAATGTCGTTAATTTCGCCGTCATAGGTTTATTAATACAGAAGAAAATCAAGTTCAAAGTTTCATTTTTAAATTTCTCTCGAAATCTACCCGCGTGACGTCACAGATTTCAAAGTGTATTTATCGTATTCTGGCGTCATTGGCCAAGATTACCCCAAACTTGGTACGATATGTATATGGCCTCCTCAGAGGACAATGTACTTCATTTTTACCGATTAAGTACTACGTAGTTCCTAGTAGGCGCCGTCAAAACATGTGACGTCACGGCGAATGGGCGGAAACTTCAAGGTGGCGTCGCCACCCACAATTTGTTTTTGCGCGTTTTCTCTCTTACTAAGTGTCTTCTCGCCGCAAGCGTGGTGTTTTTGGTATCGTGAGAGAATACTTTACTAATATGAGAAAAATCGTTGTTGCTCTTTAGTGGCCCTTTAAAGGGCACGCCGACGTTACATCTTGCAGCTATTTGCAGGTCATGTGGGTGTAACCCATTTTTTCTATAACACAGTCATTATGTTGAAGCGCAAGGATAAAAGGGCTCGTGAACTCGCGGAAGCGTTCTTAGTCAAAATTGTGGGTGATGATTGCATATATCTGAACCTTCTGCTTGTTTGCCAGACTGCGAGGTATACGCACGCTTAGAAATTTCAAGTGATCTAAACTTCCCGCGCTCGCATGGTGTTGGCTTTTCGTGCTTTCGTTCCTGTTTCAATAAACGTCAGTTGTTAGCGCTCGTACCGTGTCCTTCTCGTCTAGTGCCTCAGTCGTGCTCGCGCTTATTTTCCAAGTATGCGTGGTTTCCAACGCACCCACATCCCTACCTCACCGCTAGATGCCCGTGTGCTAAGCACAAAATATTGGCAGCGCGAAAAATGAACGAATGGCAAACGAGGGGACACAGGCATGAGCTGGCACCGAGCTAGGGAATCTGCAGATCCTTCGTAGGCGTCCTCTGACCGAACAAAAGTACCGAACAACCCAGGTACTTCAGAGGGAACATATAGTTGACCTGGAGTCCTGGACTGAGTACGAAAAAGCGCGTGCGCGGTACTCAGCAACAGCAATTAGTATCTCGAAGATTGACTGATAAAGAGTTAAAGAGAAAAAGGGCCCAAGGTACTAGATATGTAACTTATTAGCGTAAAGGTTTGGACTAACAAGCTGTAAATATTTTGTGCAATGGAGTACCAACTGGCCCATACCTTCCTGTCGTGTACTTGGATTTAGGTGCACGTTAAGAACACCAGGTGGTCGAAATTTCCGGGGCCCTCCAGTAAAGCGTGCCCCATAATCATATCGTGATTTTGGGACCTAAAACTGCAACGTTTATTATTATTATTATTATATTATTATTATTATTATTATTATTATTATTATTATTATTATATTATATTATTATTATATTATTATTATTATTATTATTATTATTATTAATACGGTTTCTCGCAACATGGTCGGCGTTTTGTCATGCCACATTTGCATTTCGTCCTGGTCTCTCTTTCACAGGCAACGTAAGGTTTCACTTAAACAGACAAGCAATAGGAAAATGCACGAGCCATTCCACTCTGTGAAGAAGTGGATAACCAGCGAAAGTGTGCAGAGGGGACACATAACTTGGACGAGTGGTACAGGAAGGCACCGAACTTTTATGAAAGGTGCGGAAGGATACAAACGATCCCTTTTGAATTTAGCCCGTATATGGTCCGTTTAAAAGCGCTCCCACCTCGATTTGCATGAAAGAGAAGTTCAACCAGCAGCTTGCCTATTTATTTATTTATTTATTTATTATTTATTTATTTATTTATTTATTTAAAGGCGAATGCCTCGTGAAACGCGAAAACTGACCCGCGTCCCGCGTTGGCGTCGCCGGTCTGTGGCGTCCACACGATGATGCGAAAAAATTATCATGTGATGACGTCATCACATGACATCCTTGCTTGGTCAAAAAGGGCGGATCACGGAGGCAGTGCAGAACCAGCCAAGGTGTCTTCGATCCTGGAGGCAGTGCCAAACTACGTTAGGTGCCGAAAGCTTTTGGTGGGTGACGGGGCAGGATCAATACATCGACTGAGAAGGAAAAGAAGATGGCTTTCGCCTTTGAGTCATCTTAGGCGAACGCATCGCGGACCGTCTGAGTTTTTATTTATTATTTATTTATTTATTTATTTTTTATTTATTTATATTTATTTTTTATTTATTTTTGGTCCCCGGACATCATTTTTAGTGGACCAGTGGTGAGTGGTGGGGTCTGCCCAATGTCTGTGGTACATACCTGCCGGAGGTTTCTAGCCCATACCTGCTAGGAGTTTTAACAGTTCGCGCAATTACGAATGGCCTGGTTATATAACTCTACGCTGTAAAACAAAACCATCGCATATGCATACAAATCCGAACAACTCGTACGTCGATGAAGGAATGGAACATCCCGGCCACTACTGGGGTCACTATATACTTGTCGCTACAGCTGAAGACGCATCGCAGAAGCCGTTGGTTATGTATATGTATATATAAGCGGGGTGCAAACGAGGTAAGGGAGACCTTTTCCTCAAATCCTTGAAGGCAGTGCTATTCAGCATCGCATCTGCTCTTGTCCAGTAGGCCAGTCGCCGATAGCTATTTCCCTTAGTGGTGGCCGCGGCTAGCCGTGCTTTAGCTGTTCATTTTAACGCGACACCGTTAACAGCTTGTTTCGCAGAAATTCCGATGTCGGCGTCGTCGGTTGTGAGCGAAAATCAGCGTTGTCCGTGATCGAAAATTCGAGATAGAAGCAAATAAAGCAAAAAAGAAAATCATGCGAAGCTCGCACTAAGCTGCGCAAGGCTTGAAACAGCGGAACTGGACGAGTCTACAGAATCTGGTTGCTTCTAGGTTGTCTCTAGGCCTTAGCTAGGTGACGCAGGTTGTTTCTAGGTTTCTTCTAGGTCGTTGCCAGGCTTTAGCTAGGTGACGCTAGATTGTTTCTACGTTGATCTCAGCGCAGAGAGGTTCGAGGTAAACCACAGCCAGTCACAGACGCGACGCGGATGTCCAAACTCCAGAGACAGAAACTCGAGCTGAAACCAAGCGTTCGCACCTCTCATATCTACGGGCATGCCGTCGTTGACGCAGGCCCTCCATCGCTTCGGGGTCTTCTCGCAGCCGCCGTTACCTTTCCCGTTCCCTAGTATTCTCTCGTTGTACGTGATCGGGTCTCCCGCTCGCCGCCGTCGCTTCGCAGTAGAGTAGAGTAGTAGAGTTGAGTATTTTCCATTTGTTGTTGGGCTAACTGTAGCCTTCTTCATTTTTAGTGGAAGTTGCGTGCAGTGGGATTTACCCCATTTCTGTGGCACATACCCGTTTATGATGATGATAGTTTTCTGATAGGCCGAACAGTGGCACAAACCCGCTTGACGACGATAGTTTCCTTATTTATTTTTAGTGGACCAGTGGCGAGTAGTGGGATGTACCCAATTTATGTGGTGCATAATCGTTGATGATGATAGTTTTTTTGTACGGGGTGAACAGGAACGATCCTGATTCGCGTTCAAAAACTTCGGTTCGAGTGGGAATTGAACCCAGGCCTACTGCCACGCCACTGCTACCACGCCAGTGCTTGGAACTGCGCCTGCAAAAAACCCTATACGAATGTCATGTAATGCGAAGAATCTCTTTAAGGCATAACGTTGCGTGACAGAAGCGTAGGATTGCGCCAGGCATCAAGACTTGTGAATTGCACACACGAGTGGGTGTTTTAAAGGCCCAACATTACAAAGCGCTCAGGCATATTTATCATCATCATCATCATCATCATCAGAAACATAGCGTCAACAAAGTGAGCAGCTGCGTAGGTGCGCGCGTTGCCCTACGGACGCGTAGTGGGCCCTTCGCTGATTCGCAAAAGTAAGAATTATGGCGTAGTTAAAACAGTTGACCTAATGTGTCAGAGCGATCTCGCTTTCTCTGCCCATAACATTTTTTTTTTCTTCCACACAGAGTAACTGGAGCGAAACCTTGCCTAACTGCTGCGTAAGGTGGACCGCGAGTAACAATCACTGCGTAGAGCCCAAACTCGCATCGGCGTGATCGCGAGCGCGCCGTATTGAGCTTGCCGGAATTTTCGCGGTAAGCGCGTATGGGAATGCCGCAAAAGAAGACAGAGACCGCGTTGTGTAAGACCGCGCCCCCTGCTCATTCTTTACGTAACGATCTCAGCAGGCGGGCTGGCGGGCGGCCGTTTGCATACACACAAAGTGTGCCTGCCGTTACGCAACGAGCTAGCTGGGACCCCATTTTTGTGCCTACGGACAATCCGCATTCGTGGCCCCGTTGCGCAAGCACCGTTCTTCCTTCCGTCTCGCACTAGTGTGAGCACGCCTTCGTAAGACATCGGCGGGCCTGGCACGCATCTTCTTCGCGTTGTTGTCGTTCTTCGGCTTCCCAGCACGCCAGGCGTGTTTTGCGGTGCAGCACAGCTTACAGGCGGAACACGATACCCTCGATAGAAACCACGCGCGTTGACGTATGCGAGCCCAAGGCCCTGTTAATACCGGCAGGGACCTGACACCTTCGCGAAGATTACGGGCCTCGGTGGCGTAAGTTGTCCGTTACGCGCGTACGCTCTACGAGGAGGGCTCGCTGGACAGTCGTGAGTGTTTACGCGATCTGATAGGCTTACGGCGCTTGGGGAGGCCGAAGGTGGAGGAAGAGAAGACGGCAGAGGACCTTTGGATCAACGATTGCGCGCATGTCTGCTGGTCTGAATGGCTCTAGCGGATCTACGTTTCTTTTTTTTTTTTTTTTTTTTTACAGGGCAGCTGTGTAGAGCTAGGTTCTGGGGATCGCGTCCCTAGACAACAGACTCGTAAAACAACTCCGGCGCTCCGCCCCAACTCCCCTCGTCCCCTCGCCTCTGCCTATGCCTCTTTGCTACTTGGTGCTTCAACCAGACCTTGCGATGAAGTATCAACTAGCCTCTGCATATACGCCCTTGTTCAGTTTGTTGATAAGTGTATCGGTGACGAACATACACTTTCAGCAGCAAACTTATTTGGCCGCAGGTGATTCTGGAACGGGGGTTACAAGGCACGCAGTCCTCTCCGAACATTTTCGAATTGGAAAAAAGCGCAAACATGACATAGAAGTGCACGCTATAATGCGCTCGACGCAACAGTGGTGAATTTTAGAGAAGTACTCGTTCGAAACCGGTTTATTCCGTTGGCCGGAGGCTTTCGCTGATGTATATTGCGCGTCAATAGCATCGTCTGAAATTTCCTCTTAAGAACAGTTATCGTCGCCCAAGAGCGTTATTCGCGAATACTAGCTCTAGCCACTGTAAGACGGACGCACAGTTGGTGTAAGAGAACTTCTTGTAGCGCGAGTTGGTATCTGCCTATTTTAGATGCCTTAGGCGCGAAACACACATTGACCTACTGTACACGATGTCGACTTCCCATTCATACTGAAGGAAATGTGTAATGTTGTGATTTTATGTGTAATCGTTGTGTGAGTGTGTTTTCTTGTGTATGTCAAGCAATATGGAATATTGAGTTTGAACGTGAACTGACTTTTCGTGAACTGACATGTGAACTGACTTTTCCTATTTGAGCTTGTGATACAACACTTTGTACATATGAACCTATTAGACGTATCTGAACTGCCATGTGATTGGGCTGCGCGTATTTTCCCATCGTGTGTTCTAGTGTATTGCATTTTGTTTCCTTATTTTTCTTACTACATATTTTGTCTGCTAAGCGAGAAGGAGTAGCTGGTTCCACCAATGGCACCAACCTCTCCTAATTCATCATTTCAATAAAAAACACACGCACACACACATGCACACACACGCAAACAAAATAGCAAGCAGCTGATAGAGGAAGCACCACTCATTCGCTCACGCACGAGAACCTATAGTGGCAAAACCAACCATGGATTCGAACGAAATGGGGGAGAATGCAAGGAAAAAGAGAGGGAGAGAGATCAAGCTAAAAATAATTATACATGACCGAAACTAAGAGTGTAAGGCACCCAATCTTTTTCTTCTTTTTCCTTCTTCTTCTACTGTGGACATCCCTGGAAATTTGAGATGTATCGCGGAGCCAGCCGAGCTAAGGGGTCCCACCCTTCTGCGCTCGGGGAAGTGCAATCGTTTCGCGGCGAAAAAGGCTAGCCTGCGCGATGCAGCTCCGGTTTTTTTTTTTTTTTTTTTGTGCTACGATGGGCCGCAATGGATACAGGAACGGCCGGTGCACAAGCAGGCGGCAGCGCGTATCCATTCTGTAAGAACGTTTTTATTTGCCTTTCTAAACCATTCTTTCTTCTATTAATCTTAAAACATTGGCAGTTTTTCATTACACCTTTCTGTCTTTCCTCGAGAATGTCCATGTATGTTTTTACTGTTTTTTTCTGTTTAGGTCTCAGATGAAGATCAGAGGCGTATCCGGGGGGGGGGGGGTTCAATCCCCCCCCCGAAAATTTTCAATTTCGCTTGCGTATATATCCACGCACACATACAAACGCACGCACGAACAACATAAAATATGGTTGAACCCCCCCCCCCCCGAAAAAAATTTCTGGCTACGCCCCTGATGAAGATTGTACCTGGTCCCGTTTTCCGTTAAATTCCCTCTCTCCCCCTTTTCTCTCCTTCTACGCTTACTTCATGAGAACCGGGGGAAGGAGCCGCCAAGTTTTAAGTCAGTTTTTCCTCTTGAATAAGCTCATAAATTTACACGCGATTCTGTAAAATTCCGACGTTTGCGCTGTCTCATTCTGTTCTCTCGTGTCCGTGTTTGCACACGTCACTTTCTTCCCCGATGGTGATTATTAGGGCACCAGATGATCCGCCGTACAGCGCAAAGTTTTTCTATTGTGACCTGCTGGCACTAGCGGCTGCTTCCACACCAAGGTTCCCTCAGATCGTTTCATTAGTTGAGATAAACTACACGTGGGCCAGATTAGGCGGACACTGAAGCAATTCACTTGGAGAAAACCAGCCCAGTTTAGCCAACATCCGGGCTCCGTGTGAGCTCGTTTCTCGCGCGCTGTAAGGTTCTAATCCCCGTCAGTATCTTGCTTATGTCTCGTTTGGTCCGCCCACGCCGCCTGCTCTTAGCCGCACGTGCCGTAGCTTTTGGACGGGCCACTGACGGCGGTAACGGACGGCTCGTGCGTTTGATGGCCCGCCCTAACGGTCAGTCAACGTGTGGTGCGACATCGAGACACTCGAAGCCATGCCGAGCCTATCCGACAGCCGTCGCAGTGGTAAAGTGAGCAGTCCGGCTCGCTTTAGCAATGGTAGTCGCCTTCGTTCGTTCGGCAGGGGCGCGAAGTTGCCCGCCGTGCAAATCCGCCGCCGCCTGTCCGGAACAGGCGCGGGAGCACTCGCTACGCGAGAGTGCGGCCGCTCCACGGGAACGCTAATCTCGAAGGCCGAGATTAACGGTATGGAGCGAGGGATTAGGCAGGCAGTGCGGATCTTAACGCAACCGACCGTGTACGCAGCAGCCGCGGGGGAACGCGCCGCGAAACTCCGGTCCGTAGGATAGCCAGCTTCCAGTGCTTGACATACGTTTTTGGGCCAGCCTCCGAAGCTTGTTTCCGAGCTGCATTTAATGTCACGTGCCGCGGTCGAGTGGTCAAGGCGCTGGGCTGTCACTGCGTGTTTCCTCGAACTAAGAACACACGTAACGGTGTGAAAGCGATAATGGCCCAGCTGAAACTTTCAAAAATTCATAAATAAGAGTAACCTTAGACCGCAGCAGTGTCTTACTGACTGTGGCGTGGCATTGAGAGGCATGACGTCGTGGGTTTCGATTTGCTGTAGTCCTGACACGTTATAATCGGCACAGGATTCAGGAACTCCGTGTATAGTGAGTTGCGAGGTAGCGTTGAAGAAACTTCACATGATTTGGGGTCGGAATCCTTCCAGTATGAGGACGTTGCTGCTAGGCAAGCTTTTGCTTCGGGACGTATCACTTAGTCCTTAGTCTTAGTCTACCATAGTATTTAGTATGGCGTCAAACTTCAAACACCACCCCACAACGCAGGGCAATCGTGGAACCCAAATAGCACAAAGCTTCTTTAAGTTTCTATTGAAACATCATATAGCGGATGACCGCGCTGTTAGTGGATTACCTGTTTGTGTGATGAGGATATATGATGCTTGCTTGGTGAAGAACGTTGATTACATTTGCGTGCGTAAAGTGGTACGACTATATATATATATAAATAAGTTTAAGCATTCGTGTTCTTGTGTACACAGGCATTAATTTGAAGACGTTCATATAAACGTCTTAATGCTGAATATTTTCGTAGAGAGTATGTCAGCCAATCATTCCAATGTGGGGATATTAATTAGCAAAACCGGACGACCAATGGAAATCGCACTTAAGTTTTGCGAACTCGGCTCGAGATCTCCACCGAACGCTTCACAATTTGTTGGCCCATCCTCACAGGAAAGGCTACAGGAAGCGCCCTCAGGAAACTGGTATAGGTCGCGGTGCTGCCAGGACAGGGTTTAGCAGTCCGTAACACTAAGTAACATCGGTTTAGCTTCGGAGGAGAGATTTCATCGGAAGCAACGGTTCTGGCTTAAATTAGAGCCAGCGACAAAACACACACACAAAAAAAGTGAAGGGTACTGCACGATATACGCGATGCGGAAAGAACAGATATAGTTGGACGCCAGAGCTCAAGCCAGAAGCGAAGCCAGAAGCCATCACGCTTCAGCGAACGCGGCCATATAGACGGGAAGAAGGCCCGCTCGTAGGGCGCACGGAAAACAACGCAACGAGCTGCGAGCGAGGGGAATGCTATAGCGGGCATCAGAGCGGCAGTTCACGGTTGTGCGTCCCGAATAATCTGGTTAAGCCGACGACTCCTAATTACGCCATTTTGGACAGCGCGAGTTTTCTGGCTGTGTACCGCCATCGCGGAGGAAGCGACGGTTCCCTCGATGCCACGCGGGCTGCCTCTTCGCCGCCATCTGGCGGCGAATGCATCTTGGTCTTTTATATAGAACCGCCAAAAAAACAGATCAAAGCTGTCTGTCAAGGAAGTGCAACAAAAAAAAAGAAAAGAAAATAAAGAATATTATGGAATGCAGTCTGGGCAGATGCTTTTCGAGCGGGGCGCGGTCCGGAATTGAAGGCCCTAGGATCTTTCCATTCGTGATGTATGTATGCAATAAACGCACGCTCTATAGCGTCTCGGCTTTGAGTCGTTCGACGCAACACTCTTGAGGTTTTTGTGGATATGTTATTGCTTACAGTTGTTCCGCGATATTTGTCGATTAATATCGAAGTTATCAAAAAATGCTCATGGATCCTCTCATTACACAATTATCTTTATGACAAGCGGATTACACTCATTGATGCGTGGAATTGTTGGACATCCCTGTGAAAGATAAGTTTCCGACAGATACACATTGCACAAGAGATTGCAGTAGCCTTTCTGTTATTTTAAAGTCACCTGACTATTCCGCAGGATTGACCCCTAACCTCAAGCTGCATTGATTGATTGATTGATTGATTGATTGATTGATTGATTGATTGATTGATTGATTGATTGATTGATTGATTGATTGATTGATTGATTGATTGATTGATTGATTGATTGTAATTTGTACTTGCTTTCGCGCACTCGTGCTTCCGTAACGAGATTTGTCAAAGGAAGGAAGGAAACAGAAAAAGGAGAAGGCAGGCAGGTTAACCAGAAACACTTCCGGCTGGCTACCCGAGATTTGTCGAGATCTATAAAAAGTTTAACTTCTCCTCACCATTCGGAAGGAAACTGAAGCTAAGACAACTAAGAAAGCTTTGAAAGAAAGCGAGTGCATGGAGTCGCTCTATATATTTTCGCTGCTAACGTCTTTTCCGCATTACGTATACCTTTTGAAACTACCATAAAGGCACTCATTTTTCACCCAGTCAAACCATGAAGTTGCCACGAGGAGGTTTATTCCGCGCACGTCGCTCTACATATGCCGCACAGCGGGGACAAAACTTCCATTGAAAAGCAGTCCTCGATGCTCGTGATTCTCGTCTTTCCTGCCCTCTGCACTCGGTACGAGACCCGCCGCTGTCCTGCATGTGTGACTGATATATGTTGGGGACCGCGCACACGCGGTTGAAAGCATTCGCGAGCGAAAAGTCAGATTTATTCTTTCATAGAACGCGACGGCAAATGTAAAGAGCACGATGCGGCATTCTCTGAGATACATATCTAATCGCTTACAAAGTAGCGCTTAAGTTTGGGGGCGTCGCGCAGTTTCCCGTCGAAATATGCTGCTGCGCGTGAGCGCACGTCGATCTTCTCTCACATTTAGACGGCACTGGCCCAGATGAAAATGCCTCGTCGCAACCCCCGCGATCGAATAATAGAAATCGTGTCACAAGGAGTGAACTTTGTGTAAAAGGTGGATATCTGTGTCGCGTGTTCTACTTCGAACACGCCTCTAGCGACATCTTCATGTCTACTCTTCCGTTAATAAGAAATTATTTTTTCGCCACTGGGCTCGGGCTTTGCTTGTAGGGACTGACACAGCTGCCGGCAATTCTTAGCTGATGCTGCTGCTGTTCTACTGAACAGCAATCTTGTAGGAATTTGTTTTTAAAAAAGCTAACAATGTTCCTTATGCATTTGCCGAAGACTACTCGAAGGCGAAAGCATGTTCTCCTTTTTTTTCTTCTCACTCACTATACTAATCCTCTTATCCCCCCCCCCCTCTTCCGCCTCCGAAACCTTTCTGCACCTAACGTGGTTTTGCGCTGCCTCCGGGATCGGCCCAACCTTTGACCGTGCGACGATGTCACGTGATGACGTCATCATGTGACATCACGTTATGGGACGTCATAGTGACGTCGTGATGACGTCACAAGTTTTAGTGCTATGTGAAGTCATGATGACGTTCTTATTTTGACGTCATCGCGTGATGATTTTTTCTCATCACTCGCAATGGACGCCGCCGACGGTCAATTCTCGCGTGCGATGAGACATCTAAAAGAAATTGCCCTGTCCATGCATGGATGGAAGCTCGGGGTCTACGCACATCACGACGCTTCATGATGCCTCTAGGCCACAGTACCCAATGCACATGTCTAGCACACGACGCCCAAGCATTTTTCGCGAATTATTCAGGGAACAGGCACATTCAGTAAAGCAACAGTGAGAACACCAATTCAAATAGATTAAGGAGTTCGAACAAGCCCTTTGAATGTTATGCGTGATGAAGTAGTAATATGCATCATCAAGAGATATCTAAAAGATGCACAACACCACGCGCACTATGGGGTAGTGCCAGAGTGCGCGTTATGTGTGTGTGTTGTGTGTGTGTGTGTGTGTGTGGTGTGTGTGTGTGGTGTGTGTGTGTGTGGTGTGTGTGTGCGTGTGCGTGTGTTGTGTGTGTGTGTGTGTTGTGGTGTGTGTGTCATGCGGGCACAGCGACGCATGACGCCCAAGTTGTGTTGCCTGTAAAGCGGGCTTCACCTTTGGCTTAGTGCTAGTAAGGAGAAGTAACAACTGTGGGGCGGATGGATAGGTGCAGCTCTAGGGAAGCAGATTTCAGTTGGATGGAGAAGAAGACGGTAATAAGATGGCTCACCCGAAGGGACGCGGATTCGATCCCGGACCGGACGGTCGCTATTCGGTGGACACGAAATGCTTTAGGCCCGTGTTCTGTTCCGATGTCAATGCAAGTTGAAGGGACACAGCAGTTGGTGGAAATTCCGGAGCCCCTCCTCTGCGGCGTGCCTCGTAATCATACCGCGGTTTTGGCACGTAAGATCCGTGAAATCATCAAAGCAGAAAGAAAGTTTTGCAACGAAGCTTGCCCCGTTAAGTCACGCCACTTCTTTCATATAACTTTAGTCATACACAACTGCAAGGAAATGGAAATAAGGCAGGTGTCCAGTGAAGATGCGAGCTCGAAGCGATGAAAAATCCTTGGAACACGGGTTGTAGCTAAGCGAACGTTTCAAGTGGTCTTGTCTTCTTCAAGGCCGCAGTTGCAGCCTTGAAGAAGACAAGACCCCTTGTCGAAACCTTGGCTCCAGCGACAACCCGTTTTCGAGGATTTTCCAACGCTGCAAAGAAATTGACATTTTAGGCGAGAAGAAATGTGGTGCCTAGTCCGGTAGGCAACATTGTTTCCCGTCCCAAAGTCCCACCCCTCGCATCAACAAGGGCGCTGGTGTGCTGCGCACAACAAACAACACAGAAATACCCACACGTTTCATGCATGTACATGCATGTTGCATGCACATGCCCATGCATATATACATGCATGTGCATTAGCGTGCATATGCATTTCAATACAGGAGGATCTTAACATTTGTCTTCCGGTTATATTTACTGCTCTCGTAGCCGGGGACCATTTCCGCGAACTTGTATCCCATAAAAAAACACCACATTTAGCATGCAGAATAACCATTTGAATATGAATTGAATTGAATTGAATTGAATCTTATTTTTCCTGCATAGTAATGAAAGATGGTGGAAATTAAAGCCACATTAAAGCAGCTGGACCAGCTTCCGCTACCTAAAAAAACCTAACATTTTGGCAGAAATAGCCTCGGGTCATCTGATAAATACGTTTGTGTGGCTAACAAAATATTAAGTGAGGTGATATTACAGCATGGACGCATTCTTTATAGCACTCTGGCCTTAAGTTTTGTAGGTATATATCGAGACGTTTCTCAGCGCACCTGTATTTTCCGCTAATATGCGAGCATCGGTATGATGACGCGAAGCAGTAAACTCATGCAAGGCGAGCGTTTGCGCTTCGAATAGGAGGACGTGCTGTAATGGGTGCCGCTATCGACATAAGGTTCACAGAACGTATCTGAGCGCATTCAGCCACGCTCCGGCTTGTAGAAGCGAAGCAAACGCCGCGCAGCGGGAACTTCCGGAATCCTCGGGTGAACTTGGGGAACGAATAATTCTTTCCCCTTTAATGTTTGTGTGTGTGTTCATGTTGCCGGGGAACTATGGCCCGCTTAAAAATACACCCGAAGCCGAACAGGAAAGGATAAAGAAAAAAAAGAGATGGAACTCGGGCGGAAGCGTCGTGAACTGAAACAAACAAAGATAAGTCTACGAAGTCAATGCTGGGAGAATCCGCAACTCCGGGAGGAGCATTTTGAGCGTGTAGAGAATGGAGGAGGGATCGCCGCGGTTGGTCCCGCGCGAAAACGCGGAAGGATTGCAAAGAGGATTTGGCCGAGCCATCTGTAAACCAGTCACAGATCGGTGCTAATAAAATTGTGCACCCGGGGGGTGCGCTCAAAGGCCGCCAATAAAGATGTCGATGTCGGGACGATACGGACGCCGAGATTGTGGGGGAGGCTGCACCGAGAGAAAACTTGCCACGCGAGGTCTGTATGTGTGTGTGTTTAGATTGGATAAAAAATAAAGAAGGCTGATGGACGGTGGGTAGGTCAGGGTAAGCGCCGAAAAACTGCCAGGCGGCGGGTGGTCCGAACCAGCGATAGGCGTAAAGAAGTTGGGGATAGTACTGTTTGGGGGCGCGGGGATGTGTGCACGTTTGGCCAGGGCTCTGAAAGTTTTCTTTAGAATGCGGCGGCCGTTCTTTTTCGAGTTCCTGCCATTCGCAGCGACCTCCTTCGGTGTCTGCGTTCAAACTTTAGACGGGCTCGGAACAAGTCTCCCGCAGCCACGATTCATTTCTCTGTCGGTCATTTGGCTTCACGGGAAGGTCAGTTTAGTTATGTTAACTCTAAGAGACAGTAATGAGGCATCTCAGGGTCGTTTGTGCGTATATGGTAGTTCTAAAGTCTTGCATGGAGTGTTTGTTCAGTGGCCCAGTACGAAAGGACGTTGTTGAGGAGGTCGTGCTTAACAGCAGGGGCGAGCGAAGTGCGCGAAAAGTTTTGAAGCACAGTAACAAGGATAGGACTTTATACTGTCCAGACTCCCGTTCAGTGTGTGGTCTATATCGAAAGTTAACTTAATGAGGACAGAGATGGGGAAAATAAACTATTCTGGACCTATAGTCAGTCGGAGGTAGAAGTTTGCGCAAGGGCTGAACTCAGTCTCTCTCTCTCTCTCTCTAATATCAGCATGACTTCCGCATACAGTGATCCCGTTTCCGTATACATTAAGGAGTACCGAGAGAGAGGAGAGAGAGAGGAGACAGAGTGACGGATAAAAATGTAACCGTAACTTCTTGGCCCCAAGAAAATTGAGAGGTTAGTAATAAATGACCGACTGGCTCATCCTTGGCAGGATTAGCAACTCCAACAAAATGTTTGTTTGTGTTTCTTTTCGAACATAGCAAAGGTGCAAAAAACGAACCACAAGCGCTCTCGGAAAACAGTATCCGGCGGAAAAAAGTTTGCATTCGCAGAAGCGTCCGTGGTTCATCTCAAAATACGATAAACACTTTCCCACGTTTTAACACGAAAGTGTTTTCTGCCGGGGTCAACCAAGACTGCACTGACATCATTTCCGTCACGGATGTGACGTCGGTAAAATGCACCACGAACAGATTGACAAGAAAAATTAGAAAAAAAGTTTCGTGATTTGGACGACCCTGGAGTAGAACCACGACCTCTCGGTTCGCGAAAATAGGAGCCGGGTACTTTACCCGCTGCGCTACCGACGCTCATGCACGAACCTTACAAACGCGCCTTATATCTTTCACACCTTCTTTCTTTCACAGCGACCTTCTTTGGCGTGGGGCGGTGCCGCGGTCTTAGAGATGAAGTGAAGTACTGCATTATAACACCAACGAGCGCCGACAGTGGTAGTATCAGCGCAGCGGATGCTGGCTCCCCGATCTCCACTCCATTTCGATTAGATACAGTTTGAGTGAGTGCTTGTCGCAGTGAGAGACACGCCAGCGGGCAGCGGAACGCCTTCGCGCGTTCACGGCTCAAGCTACGAGCTCTAGCTGCCTCTCTCGTTCCTGAAGCGCTGTGGGGTAGTGTATTCATGAACAGAAGTGTAGGTTACGTAATTGCTGGAGAGCGCACACCTTGTCGTTTCTCTCCTCCCTCAAATGACGGCGCTTTCCATGAGCGCATATCGAGTACTTGTGATTATGTGCTTTTTCATGTATTTGCGCGGGATTCGCCATACGCTGTGTCCGGATTAATGTTAACTACTTCAACTGCCGAAAACGTTTAATCGTGATCATTGACGTTAGTCGTCGCGATAGAGATGTGCCACTAGGATCAACGTAGGTGCGCCAGCATCAAACGGGGCTTTGACCGCCAAACGCCAACAGACATTATTCGTATGAGACAATATTCGTATGAGAAGGAGGAGAAATAAACTTTTATTGAAACTAGCAGTTTAGCTCGCTGGACCTAGGCCTCCCACGTGGGGACGTATTGCGTCTTCGCCGCCTCGCGAGCTTGCTAGGTAGCATGAAGTTGGTCGTCGAGGTGGCAGCTGTGCAGGGTGGCGTGCCATCTCGACGAGAGAGTCTCGGTGTTAATGAAACAAAAAATAAAATTAGCGCAGCTTACACTAAGTCGCGCAAGGCTGGTTCACAACAGAACTGGTGGGCACCTAGCTGGTCCTGGCTTGGCTAGGCTTTTACCCTCTAACCTCTCTCTTTCCCACCACTTGCTATACTGTACTATACTGTACTATACTATACATAATATACTATACTATACTATACATACTATACTACGATACTATACTATACTATACTATACCATCTTATACCATACTATACTATACTATACATATCTATACATACTATACTATACTATACTATACTATACTATACTATACTATACTATACTATACTATACTATACTATACTATACATGGCTATGCTTGCCCTTGCCAAGAAATTTTTTCCCAAAGAATATCTGTCCTTCTCTATCTTTATTTCTCTTTCTTTCACTCTCTTTTTCTCTCTCTCTGTGCTCGTTCTCTCGCCCATAAGAGTTATTGCACCCCACGCCGGAGAAATGGGCGTACATGTTGTGACAGCGAAGAAGAAGACGACAATGAAGAGAGCGCGTGCCGGTCATGATGATGATAACTTTTTATCTACGACACACGGCCAGCCTCGAGCATAACAACTCCGCTGTGAAAAGCAGCCAAGCTGTAATCACTAGCCAGAACTCATCACAAACAGCTTTGTTGCACGGAAAGCCTTCGGCAGAGCGTTCAAGCATTGCTTTCAGAAACTCGCAAAAGGTGTCATATAGGCCGTAACTCTACCGATTATTCAAGTTGGGTTATGGTTGACAGGTTTGAGAAGTATAGTGTACGTGTTCTGTTATAAAGACAGCAAAAAATAATGTGTAACCATAGATAATTGTGTAACTTCAGCAAATGTGTCGTTCTCTAAATCTGAAAAGACAGTAAAACCGTCACGGCGAGGAATTCGTGTTTGTTCTTTCTCGTTTATACTTGCTTTTCGTTGACGTAATGCACTGTTTGCTCGTGCAATGTGCATGCGAGTTTATTATAAAACGTGCAGATGAAGAGTTTTAACTATATAATTGGACAACCGGCTTTAATATTGCCTATCTTTCCGCCTGTGTGCAAGAAAAGAGCAGCATCAAAGACGAACACGAGAACAACAAAACATCAGCAACAATCTGTACTGAATTCCCAGCATAGTCCCCCTTTCTTATAAGAAAAGCAGCCGTAAGTCGCCGTTTTGACAACACATGTATAGCTGCGCGATACAATTTTTTTCTTGTTTCCTTTGTTGTTTCTAGCCGCAGGCGTCACGTCGTTGCATGCACTATTGCACAACGTCCTCTGTATACCGAACAAGGGCAACTGCCGATACAAATGGCGGCCACCAGAAATATTAAAAATATAGAAAACGAAGCTAAGTACGAAGATCGAGCGGCGTCGTTGGCGTTAGCCAGAGGGCGCCCTCAGCGTTCTTCGTTGGTCTCGACACGGAGCCCGAGTAGTAGAGACCGCTCACGTCACGTCCTAGGCCGGTGGAGGATTGGCGTCCAAATATCGCCCGGCCTGCCAAAATCCAGCGCGACCGGGCCCCCCCCCCCCACCACTCCGGTTGCTCGCACCGTTTCCTTCCTCGTTTCAATTTCCGGTTCCGGTCTCGGCGAGTCGCGCCCTCCTCTCTTTCCATCCGTCGCGCCTTGCTGTACGCTCTCTCTTCAGTCCTTCTTTCAGGAACGTGCGATGAGGAAATACGCAGAAGAAGTGGGGGCGGGGGGAGGGTTGCTGCGGGTAAAAAGAAAGAAAACGGGCGTGAAGGAGGGGATTAAGATGAATTGTAAATGCGCGCGCACTCAAACGCGACAATAAAAGCAATTCGACAGAGGCCCGGTGGCGAAACAGGTTCCTTCCAAGAGCCCCCTGGTGTGCGGGTGCGCGGCGTTTGAAACACAACGCGTCCGGCTCTTCTCCCTAGGCGTGGAGGATAGTGTCGTTTCGAAATTTCGCGACACGGTGTCTGCGCGATCACGTCACTAAACTGGGCGCGTCCCGACCGTCCTTATAAGCTATTTAGAATTTGCTTTCATTTTTTTCTTAGAAAAAGAAGGGGAGGAGGGGGTTGTTGATCCGTGCCTCGCGCATCGTGTTTTATTGCGTGAAAATTGCGCGCTTCGTGCTTTATTGTACCATAGCCTTTGTAAGGCGTTCTACTACCTTTATTCGTAGCGCTAGAGAAAACATCTGTCTCAAGTCTTTCTTCAAATAGGAGAAAATGGATTTGGAGAAGAAGGCTCAAGCGCGGAAAAGCTGTGTCTGTGAACAAGGCGGATGCGGAGTTACGCTGTGTTCAGCAAATATGCAGATGAAGCTTTCATAGTAAACACTACTTAGTGTACCGCTTCCTATAGAGACGTCTTGTTCTGTCATATAAACATAGACGTGCGCAGGGTTACCCATCAGGGGTGGGGGAGGGGGAAGCGAAGGTTCATCGCAGCGCCCCCCCCCCCCCCCCCCAATCGCGTAGAAAGTCAATGTATGGGGCGAATTTTGCGGCCCCTCCCCTCACCCCGTGCGCACGCCTACGCATATAATCATACCCTCGGTCTAAGCAGTCCGTGACAACGTAGTTTTTGTTTGTATTGTCTTGTTTTCTCTTCTTGTGTCCGAGCTTCTTTTGTGTCAGTTCTTGTGTTTCTTATTTTATAATTGCCTCAGCGAAGACCCGGTGAAGGTTCTTTCGCAGTAATAAAAAGAGATACAAAAGTGTTCTAACTTTCTGAGGCTGCATACGCCGGAACTACTTGCCGAGTTGGAAACATGTCATGGCGGCCATATTTAAGACATCACGCGTTTAGGCAACGCAACCACTTCGCCGGGTACCAAAGAAATGAAGCGAGAAGTGGCAAAGACGCGCTTCCGTGTAACTTAAAACTCTGAATCAGCGAAGTTGAGAAATGAATCGGTCAATTATTGAGAGAAGTGTAAGGGTGAAGTAATGGGCCACTGCTGAAGTTGCATTGAAAGGCCCACTTACCGGAATGTATTTATTTGCCGATATATTCGGGCACTAAAGATCACAAGTTACGTCTCCTACAGTTCTATCTACCGATGCTCGGACACAATTTTCACTGGATTGGGAACACACCCACGGGCACAAAAGAGAAGTCAAGACACCACAGACGCGTTTGTGGTGTATTGACTTCCCTCTTGTGTCCGTGTTTGCAAGCCCGTGGATACGTACCAACTAGCTCAGGTCTGTGTTATTCAAAGAATGCAAGTTGGGATAGTTGGATGCGGTACACGGAAAAATGTTTTCTTGTTGCTGTTCTTACTCAGGCACTTGGTATATGCAGCGCTCGTGACTTTCGTTTCTCGATTTCTCCCTGTGAGTGTGCTGTCTATCATACTCTTTACAATTTTCTCGTTTATATGACTAAGAAAATTCATTTTCTCAACAAGCCACAGCCAGGTGGCGTTCCTCGCGCACAAACTTGGCACGAGGTGGCCTAAGCGTCGTTTTAAATTTGCCTCACCATTAACATTTCTAAGGGTGCATGTTAGGTCGTGTATAGTCGGTACTCTGGGCGTACGAACGTCCATTTGCACACCACATACGGTACTCACGAATTGAAACGCGACATCGTTTTGTTTTTGTACGACGACTACGGTGAGCAATTGTTCGTTATAACAGCTTCATTTCGCGGCAAATCTGGCCGATAAGGGTAACATTAGGCAGCTTTAAAATAGGTACGCAAAGCTTTGAGTTAGCATTTGTCGCCATTGCGCATGCGTCATACGCTTCCTCTTAGGTACCCGCGTTAAGTAACGAAAATAGCCTATGGACGCAACGATGTCAATCCTGCAAACGCTATTCTAAAACTGCCTATTGGCTCCGATGCAAGTGTTCGAGTCAAAATTACGCCGGTATGACACGAACCGTAGACGCTCGAAAACGAAAACGCGTACATTACTTAGCCCTAAGTTTTCGCATATCAATCCACTAATACTGTACGTAACGTTCTCACGCCGTGGCGCGAGCAGCTGCAACTGATTGGTGGACACGGGGAGGGTCACTCTCCCCGGTCTCCCACTAGCAAACAAACCCGCATTGGCACGAGTCTGTCGGCGTCAAGCAGCGTTCCCCGTTCAGGAAGGGCTGAGGCCGCAGTGGTACTGATGAGAGCCGCCGGCTTGTCGTAGCACACGCCGTCCGCCGACGCTGGGAACCGAAACTGCGGCGCGAGTCTTGTATACGGCTTCGCGGACGTACGCCCACCCGTGAGCTCCAGCAGCCGGCTGCGAGAAAGCCTTGCAGCTGCATCCGGGCCAACCTGCATCGTTTGGCTTCTCCGCACAGCGGCTCCCTCTCACTCCCTCCCGGCTAGGTGGCGAGGCTGATCAACAACAACAGAAAAGAACCCAGAAAATCGGTTATTTGGGTTGAGTTGTATACGTGTACGACATTCGCGACCGAAGGCCTTGGCTCAAGGCAGGTCACCCCTTTTGTTTTACTTGGGTGCGCTTTTCAAGAAACCCGGACAGGAAGCGTGTTTTCTTTTGTTGTGTTGACATCCTTTCATTGCTTCAATAGTTCCTACTCGTTCGTTTATTTATTTTGCGCTTTTAAGGCTCCCAAGGACTTTGGTTGCTAGCCATTGGTTCGGAAGTAGAGAAGTTGGGTGAGAGTGTACTTAGTCATCTTTAAAAAAAAAATCTGAGCAGCGCGGTAACGAAAACGCGGGCAAACGGGGAAGAACATACGAACGGCGTTATACTGTAACGGGATATTATTGGAGCAACTCGCGAAAGATTTTATACTATGCTTTTAACTACTACCCCCCCCCTTTCTTCTTTAAGGGTGAAGCTGTTCCAACTCGGCGAAAATGTCGTTGCCCGAAATTATCATAATGACAGACACGCTCTCTCTTCGTCCTCTTCTTCATTTTCTGTTTCTCTCCTAGAAAACTTGCCTCGATTTGTTCGGTCTATAGAAAAGGGGAAGCACAAAACGAAGGAGAGCTGTGAGGATGAGGAGGAGGGCGGAGAAAGAAAGAGAGAAAGAACAGAGAGAAAGAAAGAAAGAGAAAGAAAGAAAGAAAGAAGAAAGAACAGAAAGAAAGAAGAAAGAAGAAAGAAGAAAGAAGAAAGAAAGAAGAAAGAAAGAAGAGAAAGAAAAGAAAGAAAGAAAGAAAGATGTAAAGAAGATAAATCTTGGCGAAAAAAAAAAGATTTTCCTCGCGAGGCCGGTGGGGCTCGATCCCGTGTAACCCCGATCCGAAGGCGAGCGCCTTCACCACTAGGGTATTCGGGCACGCTGACAGAGCATAGCATAGCTTCGTACAGTTCGAATAGCAAGGAAGTGAAAAGGTAGGAAATGGGACGAAGACAGATGTGAGAGGAGGGAAAGGAGGAGGGGAGAGAGTAAAGCGTTAGCATATAGAGAATGAGAAAGAGAACGAAAGAGAGAGAATCAAAGTAAGAGAAAGAAATAGAGCGAGAGTAAAATGACAGACAGAAAGAGGAAACGAGCGAGAAATAGAGAGAGAGAGAGTGAGACAAAGATAGCAAAGAAAGAGAAATAAATAGAAAGAAAGAGAGAGAGAAACGAAGAAATATGAATAAACAGAGACAAAACACAAAAAAAAACAGAGAGAAGAGAGAAAAAGAATTAGAAAACTAAAAAGAGACAAAGAAGGCCGCCCAGCTCTATAGAGAAATAGAGAAATACGTTGCCCAGCGAACGGCAACGGGCCCTTGCTTCGCTGTGCGAAGCTTTGCGCGACTTCGTGCAAACTTCTCTAATTTTTTCAAAGTATAAATTTTTTGCGTGTGTCTTCATTCAACGCTAGTAAGCAACGTATGGTCGGTCTGTTTTATCTGCCCTTTTTTGTGCTTTTTAAGAGCGGAGCTCTTCTAAGGCTGGGACTGAAGACAGATGAGTGTCCACATTGCATGTCACGCTCCGGTTGCCAGATACACCCACAGATGGCGTAACTGCCTCGGTCGCGAACGAAGCGGTAGCCGCACAGTGAAACGGGAAACGTGAATAGGGCCTAAAGTAGTCCTAAAGTAGGCTCGAACGTGAATAGGGCCTAAAGTAGTCCCGCGAAAACCGACTCCCAGATGGCGTAACAGCCTCGGTCGCGGACAAAGTGGTAATCACATGCGAAACACAGGAGAGTCGCAGCTTCGGCTTTTTTCTGCAGATTTCACACTGGGTGAGACTTGGGTAAGTTCTGTCCTCCAGCGCTGCTTGGAATTTTCTTCAGCCCTGCTTACCGGCGATGGCAGCGTGGCCTTGCATGATGTAGACGCCACGACCCGAACCAATCCGCTTCTAGTAAGGGACGAGTAAACATAAAGTTTTTATGACATTGTTCGAGTTCACGTTTCTTCTTCATACTACGCTGCTGGGGTCACTAAGGGCATAATAAATCAAAACTATAGTGATGGCAATGGCGTCGCTTGGCTCTGTCACTTGCGTTTTAGTGCGGTGGTATGCGTAGCATGTTCGTTTCAATCGTCAAGCAATGCAGGTACCCCAGATATATGAAGCGTCATAGTCGGCGCGGCAAACTTATGCCGTCATAACCTGAAAGTCTCAAGTTAAAAAAAAGAGCACTGTGTGTCGCTGTCTTAGCCGAATTATTATTACGATTACTGACTACTATTACTAATTCCGCATACCAGCAACGACTGTAACCACCCTCTAACCGTCTGATATCGTGACAATCTAAGACTGTATTTCGCCGCAAAATTTTGCTAGCGCTTCTTTCCTCACACCTTGTCTTTTGCATTCATGAGCAAACATATCTTGTTTTTCTTTAGGTCAATCTTGTCGTTTTATCAATTGTGCGCAAGTTTTGCTAGCGTCATACAAATTTAGCGGTATTCCACTTATGATCAGTGTAAACATGTATCCCACTCCTATCTACTACGCCTGCGCGTTCGGGGGCAAGTAAATGGCTACTTATTCGATTATTACTTATTCAACACGAACTACTTAATATGGCTTTCGCTTATCTCTTCTACCAGTTATTCATCATGGGTCGTTCATCTTTTTTTTTCTTTTTTTCATTTCCGTTTTCTCCTACACAGCACTTGATTCTTGGCCTATAAGGCACACCGCACTGTTCAAGTATACATACTATGACTGGCCGGCCAATTGCAAGTCAGCACAGCACAATAACGGGATACAGGAATCACATCGCCACGGATAAAGTGAGTACGTCTCTTCAAACCATACTCCCCCGCCTTAGTTATAGCAGCAAACCGGGAACTCGCATCTATCTATCTATCTATCTATCTATCTATCTATCTATCTATCTATCTATCTATCTATCTATCTATCTATCTATCTATCTATCTATCTATCTATCTATCTATCTATCTATCTATCTATCTATCTATCTATCTATCTATCTATCTATCTATCTATCTATCTATCTGTCTGTCTGTCTGTCTGTCTGTCTGTCTATCTATCTATCTATCTATCTATCTATCTATCTATCTATCTATCCGTAAATCTCACATATGTCTGATGCGTCGGCGCCTGAGATGTGCATAGAGGCGGCTACTGCCCAAAATGGCCCGCAAGAACTCAAGACCGGCGAGTTCTGCCTGTTTATTCAGCGAAGTGGCGAAATACTGCGGATAGTGCCACGCTACTCCGCCCAGCCACGAATGCTGGAGGAGGAGAGGGACCTTAGTCAGGCAGAGTTAATCTGCGTTAGTCATTTTAACCAAGTTAGTGCGGCGTCTGAATGAAATTGATTGATTGATTGATTGATTGATTGATTGATTGATTGATTGATTGATTGATTGATTGATTGATTGATTGATTGATTGATTGATTGATTGATTGATCATGAAACGCGAGGCGTCATACATATTTTGGTCCCTAAACTTCTTGCGCATCACAGTCTCGCACAGTGGACGAGGCACCAGTCGAAGAATGAACACTGATCTCGCGCACAGCGACAGATGCAAGAACGCCACTTCTTTCTCTTCTTCACTGCAATTTATTTAATTACTTACGTACTGCACGTCACTGCCGGCAGCATTATGCCTATTTCGATGCCCTCTCCGTCTAATGTCGATTTCGCGGATGCGAACAAGGCACCCTCTACTGATCAATTCGGGAGTTCATATTGGTAACGTAACAACAGCTTGTTGATAACTTTCCCTATATTGGATTACGACATGTTTTTTGTTTTGTTTTTTGCATGACACAACAGAAAGGTCCTTCCCACGCACGCTCCCGTTCTCACTCCGACCCGAGTAACACTAGAATGACCACAGCGGTCAGTCACGGAGAGCGGAGCGAAGTCTTCGTGTGACCGCCAGTCTTTTCATTATGAAGGTTAAAGGTACGTCCACGTGGGAGCTGAAAGAACCCTGAAAGTCGACACCGATAAGATGTAGGTGGTATTGTGCTTTCAGGTTCGTATCGCCTCGTATCCTTCTCGAAATGTGTACATAGCAAACGCAACCACGCACAATGCGGCGAAACACGATACAGCGTTATACACCAGAAGAGGCATAAAAAAGCAACGGAGTTACTGATCCCGAACCGGCAGCTTGTTGAGTTGTTCTTGAGTTTCACCGCTCACGCGGCCTTACGAGATATTGTCCATTTGAATGCCAGTTTTCTTTTTAAGCCAACAGAACGCTGAAACGAAACTTTCATTCACGCTGCTTCGACTGTTGTTGCGACATTGCCGTTACCGCGCGCAACAGCGCTCTTCGACGGAGTTCTCGGAGCACGTGTGGTTGGTTAAACGGGAACCGATCCACCTGTGACACGCTGCAGCTCAGTGGTCTCGTCTTCGTCAAGGCGAAAACTGACTACCTTAGCGCGTGTATGCGTATGCGTTCCAGGCATTTTTGATCTCTGAGCCTCCATCTTCTCCCGAACGCCTGGCACGCTGCACTTGGGAAGCCGTCCGAAAT